>NC_061830.1:12276806-12279306 GCF_019202785.1 Penaeus chinensis
AGAGAAAGAAAGAGAGAGAGAGAGAGAGAGAGAGAGAGAGAGAGAGAGAGAGAGAAATACATTTTATCCATCGTTTCCCTTCCTACAACGTAATTAATATTCTCTATTCTTACATTTTCTTCTTTCGTTCGTTCTAAAATTATTTTCACTTCTGTTCTTTTCCCTCCTAAAGTATAAATAATTACGCCATATTAAGTATATCCAAGAGCAAAGAATATTTATCATTTCCAAAGGTGGCCATGGCGTGTAAATGAAGTTTATTTTTTTGTCTCTGAGTCGAATATGCAAAGTCACTTTCATGGATATTTCTGGCTTGTAATGATGATGGTGGTGGTAGTGATGATGATGGTAATGATGGTGATAGTAATGATGATGATGGTCATCACCATTACCACTACCATCATCCCTATCACCGCCACGGTGATAGGGATGATGGTAATGGTAATGGTGATGACGGTGGTAATGGTGATATTGATGGTGATAGTGATGATAATGGTGATGTTGGTAGTAATGGTGATGACGGTGATAGTGATAATGATTGAGGATGATGATTGTGTTAATGATGATGGTGAAGATGATGATGATGATGATGATGATGATGATGATGACTATGATGATACTGAAGATGGTAATGATGGAATGGAAACAATAATAATGGCACAAATGTGATATCTTAAAAATAACCTTTCACTTTGCCACCTAATGCTGCACGCTATCGGAATTGTTATAATAGTCTCAGTTTGATGTAATGCCATCTTTCCTTTAAATATATTCATATTTAATCAGGAACCACATTTCTCAAGATAGATATATATAGAGATAGATAGATAGATAGACAGACAGATAAATAGATTGGGTCAATAGGCCTACATATATATATATATTAGTATAAAATATTCTTTCCTTTTGCTTATTTTTATCTTTATATTCATATGCATACATATATGTTGATAATTTTGAGAAAGTGAACAAGAGCAACACACACTCTGTGCTGGAAAATATCGCATTGATACTTAAGCGAATGTAAAGAAAATGATATTTACACTAAAGGTACTGATAGACTCCTTGCCAGCTGAGCACATGTGGAGCCATCTGTGTGTAACAAATTTCATAAAATAAAAGACTACAGGGGACAGAGCATAAATCGGGGACGGTTGGGTTAAATACCCCTAGTATTTTCTGTTCTGGATCCTCAGAAAGGTTTCTTAAACATACACATAAGTATTTAAACAAATACTTGTGTGTGTTCTTTGAGGCGCGCGCGTGAAAAATAAGACAAGAGTAGTATATTAATTTTCGAAATGGTAATATTCATTTTTTGTGGTATATATGAATAGATGGTTAATTAGTAAGAAACGATGATGAAAAAGATCTACAAGCAAAAGTAAAAGAGAAAGAAGTTATATACTTATATCTATCTACATCTGTTTATCTATTTGTATATATATCTATATCCATATCTTTATCTATATCTGTGTGTATATATATATGTGTGTGTGTGTGTGTGTGTGTGTGTGTGTGTGTGTGTGTGTGTGTGTGTCTACCTATCACTATATCTATACCTATACTTATATCTATCTACATCTGTATATACATACATAAGTAAAGATAAATAGACAGGTAGATAGGTAGATTAGATTGTTCATTAGATTGTTCTCGGAATGTAGCACTTTTAGATTTAGATAGATTTAGATATAGATATATGTATATATGTATTTTTTTCGGAATGCAACACCTTTCTTTTGTCCAATGTGGAATTAAGCTTTATGAAGTAGCGGGACCCATGGAAATTGCACAAAACAAAACGAGGAACTCCTCTCTCCCTCAGCCACTCTTCTCATTCTTCCTTTCGCCTCCCTCTACCTTTTTATTTCCCTGAGAGTGGTCAGATGCCCCCAAAGTAACGCCCTCTAACCGCTGTGAACTAGCAATGAGTGCGGCGTGCCCACGGAATCGACCCCGTGCTGAGCTAACTACGCTCGTGACCTGCGGCCGTCTTCTTCTTAACTCGACCTCGAGTCACGCACGGTACCGCTCGGACGCTACCTCCTCCGGGAGCCAATAAACCAGGGCCAATGCTCTGCCGGGTCAACCCGCTACCCAGCACAATACTCTTTATTTTCAACCTCCGCCTACGCTACCAACTACTATCTCCAATAAACGTGACGAACAAGACCGTGCGTTTGCCTGACCACCAACGCGGGACCAACCGAACCCTAGGCAAACTGGTAACAGCGATGGGACCCAAGAACCCTCACACCTGGTGCCAAGAGTGGGTCACCAAAACCCACCACACTTTCCCTCTCTCTCTACCTTTACCTTTTCCGCTCTACCACCCCTTCTCATTCTTACCTTCCTGAAATTCCCTCTTTCCATCCAACTTTAAACTTTACATCTGCCCCCTCCCATTTCCCTCCTCTCCCTCCTCAAACTGCCATACCTCCTTCGCTACTTTATCTTTCCTTCTCCCAGTCCCCTTTTTCTCTAGGCTCTCCCTCCT
>NC_061830.1:12281806-12291806 GCF_019202785.1 Penaeus chinensis
GTGTCTGTCCCTCTCTGTCTGTTGAAACGTGTCCTTTTAGGCGGACGCTCCATTCGAGGGCGGACGCTTACTTACGTCGTAGAATTGCCCAAAGAGAAAGCAGAGAAGACGCCTGCGTCCTCCCAGGAAGGAAAGGCGGATGGGGACAGAAATGTTATACGTATCATCCGGTCATGCTATGATATATACATATATTTATATACGCATATCTATATATGTATAGGTATATATCTATATATGTTTATATAGATACATACATTTACATATACCCATATCATCTGCAAATCTTAGATTTTTTGGGTATTTGTCTCCTATTTTTATACCCTCTCCGTTCCATTCTAGCATCAACCTCCGTGTGGAGCTTGATGGTTGCTGTCCCATCTTCGTATATATTTTCCAATATTTTACAATATACCTCCTTTACTCCCTGTCTTCGAATAGATTCTAATGCTGGTGGTATTTGTACAGAGTCAATGCTTTTTCGTCATCAAAAAACGAGCGTGTGGATGTGGTCTGTTGTT
This sequence comes from Penaeus chinensis, assembly GCF_019202785.1. Lineage (NCBI taxonomy): Eukaryota > Metazoa > Arthropoda > Malacostraca > Decapoda > Penaeidae > Penaeus > Penaeus chinensis. The sequence continues at coordinate 12,282,328 of NC_061830.1, forward strand.
GAGAATCCACTGCGGAAGCCTGCCTGTTCTCTAGGCTGGTTAGAATCCAGATTGACAGAGATGCGAGTTGTAATTACTTTATGTATGTATGTATATGCGTATGTGTATATATATATGTATATATATATATATATATATATATATATATATATGAATATATGTGTGTGCATATACATATAAATGTTTGTGTGTGTGTGTGTGTGTGAATGCATGTATGCAGGTATGTAAGTCTACGTATGATTATATTATTTCTTTGTCTCATGTATAGTATAAATAATAGAAACATAAAAAGCTTATACATCATGTTATAAAATACAATTAAAAGATAACTTCGACTAAATCAAATAACAACATATTCAGAAATGAAATACAATTTATGTTTGTTCATTTTTTTACGTTTCCATTTTACATCTGTGTTTGACATCAAAAGTCCATATAAATGTTTTATTGAAAATAGTTGCTTCTACAACAATTCCGTGCTCTGATTTCGCAAACGTCTGTTTTTTTTTTTTTATTGTGTGATGAAAGATGTATGACGATGGTTGCTACCTCCCATTATTTTTTTTTTAAATGAGCTAACATTAACATATCAAATTGTTATTACGGGTAGATTATATGTATAGATTAAAGAGAAGAGTACGTAGCTAAAGACAATGTATATATGTATTGGTATATGCCCATGTAATGTATATGATGATAAATAGATAATCGCACAATGGCATTTTCAGATGTGTGTGTGTGTGTGTGTTTGTGCGAATATCTATTTATATATATGTTTGTACGTGTGGCTGCACATGCCTATCTGTATGCGTTTCCGTCTGCCTATATTCCCATGTGTTTGAATCTATCCGTCCCTGTCTTAAACGCCACAATCAACCTTCGTGTTCGCAAAAGCCCTATGCAAAAAGACTGGAAAACGGAGATATCCCTTCCCTATCAACGTCAGCCTCGCAGTCACACACAGCCGCTGTCTTCTCGATGCCTCAAGAAATTTCCCTCCCGGTGTGCAGCGAGGGAAAGAGATAGAGAGAGAGGGTGGAAAGGGAACGTCGGGAAGGGGAAGGAGAGAGAGAAGAGGAGAAAGATGGTAATAGTGGAGAAAGGGGAAATGAAAAGGAAATGATGTAAAGGCGAATTTGAGGGAAGGGGGAAATAGGGAACGCCGAGGTAAATAAAATGGGGAAAGAAAATAGATATAAAGACGTGAGAGAAGGAGTTGGTGAAGAATAAAATAAGGAAATAGATAAACAAATAAATGAATAGATATAAAGTAACAACTTCAAATAAACTACAACAAAAAGAAGGAAAGGGAATGAAATCATATGTAAAAACACTTTAAAGAATATGAAAGAAAAGTTTAACCAAGGGCAAGACAATGGCATCCCAAAGTCTCACCTGGCAGTTATGAGGAATGAAAAGACAATTGAGAATTCTTGTTAAAGATTCATATTCGCTGACTTCCATGGGATTTGTACCGTGTTGTTTTGAAATTCCGAACGCTCGGTGAGAGACAGGCAGAGCAATGACAGGAGAGAGAATTCAATTTGTTGTGTTTTTAATGCAAGACAAAAAAAAAAGGTTTTGGTCCAGTAGGAAGGATGAAAGTAAAAATAATCAAATGACGTTAAACCGGAAAATACAATGAAATGAAATTCAATATATTTATATGTCTGTGCGAGTGTGTGAATAGGAAGACAGACAGATAGATGGATAGAGAGACAAATATAAAGATATATAGATATATAAATACAGATATATACGTATATTAGCATATTTACATACACAACACACACACATACATATATATGCACATTTGCGCTATCACCGGTGATTGACAAACAACTTGGGGCCATGTTGCCATCATGTAGTTGACTGGGTCTTTATACTGGGATGGCTGACCAATGATGCTTCCCCAGGGGAGTAGTTGGTTAGGTAATCATTGTTGGTGGTTCTCAACCCACCATCATATCTACGGTACACCAAAACTTACCAAATATATGCAAATTTGTGTGTATGCCAACGCGCGCACTCGGACGATATTCGTGTGCATGAATACACACGCACACACATGCCTGAGATGAACGCACATGTGTGTGTATTTATATATATATATATATGTATATATATATACATAGACAAACACACACATATATATATAATATTTATATTTATACATATATATATGCATATATATGTATATATATGTGTGTGTGTATGTATACAGTATATATGTACAGTGTTTATATATACACTGTATATACATACATGTATAGATATACATATGTATATATACATATGTATTTACATATGAATATATATACATATGAATATATATATATACATACATATATGTGTGTGTGTGTGTTTGTGGGGGAATAACTTGGCTGTGTACCCTTCAATCAAAAACCCGTCCTGCACAAACAGAGCAACTGCCCTAATTCCTCGGAGGCGAAGGAGCCCCTGGTTACAGCGTCGATCAGGATAGCTCAGGAGCAGAGGGTGCTAAAAAAATTTCTGGTTAAAAACAGGCCGCCCCATATTGATGAACCTTTGCACATATAATATAAGGACAATGTGAACTGAATCCGCATTACTTGATGGGATGTTGTAGGACTCTGTGAAGTTAGAAGACAAGGCGAACAGAAGATACTAATTGAAGGACACTTGCTCTATTGGAGAGGTAAATCCCAGGGTAGCAAGCAGGAACTAGCGGTAGGTTTCTTAGTTAACAAACATTTTGAAAAGAATATCGTGGAATTCTATAGTATAAACGAAAGAGTGGCTTCAGTAACAATAAAACTATGCTTAAAGATTGTTCAAGTTTATACTCCAACCTGCAGCCACAGTGATAAAGAAATAGAGAACTTCTATGATGTTCAATTAGCCAGCAAGAGAGGAAAAACGATTTTAATGCAAAATAGATAAAAAGACAGAAGGAGAAACCGCAGTGGGGAATCACGGAATAGGCGCTAGGAATGAGAGGGCACAAATGCTAATCGATTTTGCGGAGGCTCAATCACTCAATATCATGAATATTCTTCGAAAAAAAGACTAGAGCGGAACTGGGCATGGAAGTCGCCTTCTAACATCAAAAACGAAATTAATCTAATAATTTCAAATAGGCGCGATATAGTAAAAAATGTGGAAGCTGTTATTAAAGTAAATGTTGGCAACGACCATACACCTCACAAGGGGAAAGAACAAACTCATACGAAAACCGCAGCCAAATTTAGCTAACTTGAAGACCAGAGCGACAGAATTTAACCTTAAAATCCAAAGTAGATATTCACTTCTCAGCGACGAAGATCTCAACACTGACCAAATCAACAAACAGCTCAATGACATAATAAAGGAAGCTGCACTTGAAGTAGGCGGTAAGAACGTCAAGCAAAGCTCCAGCAAGCTCGCGGTAGAAACTAAACAGCATATACAGAAACGTAGGGTCATGACAGTATCGTCAAAAAGGGACAAAATAGAATTAGCTGAACTAAAAAAAACTATAAATAAAAAGAAGAGAGAAGATGCTAGAAAATTCAATACTTAAATAATAGATGAAACAGTGATCTCAGGTGCCAGCATGAAAGCAGCTAAAATGAGACTCGGAATAAGGAGAAACAGAATGTATGCAATAAAGAAACCAGACGGAGTAGTGACACATAATAAAAATGAAATTATAAGAATAGTGGAAGACTTTTACAGGGATCTATACAAATGAACATCCACGAATAGAAGCGAACGCGGTAACTACAGACGTACCTAACATCACAATAGAAGAAATAAAAAGAGCGCTTCAAGGCATGAAGAGAGGGAAAACACCAGGTGAAGACGGAATTAGTATAGACCTTATAATAGATGCAGCAGAAACTGCAACAGTGAAACTAGCCAATATTTTATAAAAAAAAAAAACTCCAAGAGCCTGGAAAAATGCAACAGTTATTTTGATACATAAAAAAGAGATAGAAAGGATCTAAAAAAAACTACCGACCCATATTCCTCCTTTCAATTCCTTACAAACTGTTCACAAAAGTCATCACAACTCGCATCTCGGACAGTCTGGATTCCAACCAGCCTAGAGAACAGACAGGCTTCCGCAGTGGATTCTCAACAACAGACCACATCCACACGCTCACCCAAATAAGAGAAAAAAATAAACGAATATAGGAAACCCCTGTGTATGGCATTCATCGATTACAAAAAGGCATTGGAACCTATACAAATACCAGCAGTAATAGAAGCTATGAGTTCAGAATGTATACACATATTTATATTGGTCGCGATGTTTTACAGATATTCATGTCGTATTTTCGTTTGATGTTGCAACTATTGCAATGCTTATATTACATTTGTTTCACTTTTATCATCATTATCTTTATAAGTATTTCCATCGTTAATATTCTTATTGTTATTATTTTTGTCATTATTGTTATTATTAGTAGTAGTATCTTTATTCCTATTATTATTATCATTATTATTAACACTATTATTATTATTATTATTATTATCATTATTATTATTATTATCAGTATTATTATTATTATTATTATTATTATTATTATTATTATTATTATTATTATTATTATTATTATTGCTGTTGTTGTTTTAAATTGTATTACTATTATTATTATTATCATTATCATTATCATTATTATTATCGTTATTATTATCACTATTATCATCATCATTATTATCACTATCATTATCGTTATTATTACTTTTATCATTATTATTATTATTGTTATTATTATTATTATTATTATTATTATTATTATTATTATTATTATTATTATTATTATTATTATCATTATTACCATCATCATCATCATCTTTATCTTCATCATCATCATCACCACTATCATAATCTTTATTATCATCACAATCACCTTTATCCTCATTAGCAACATTATTATCATAATTATCATTATTATCATTATCATCACTATTTCTATTGTTATTGTTATTATCATTACTATTATCATTATCATTTATCATTATCATTAATATTATTATCTTTATCATCATCATTATTATTGTTGTTGTTGTTGCTGTTGTTGTTATTGTTGATGTTATTATTGTTATTTTTAGTAGTAGTAGTATCATCGTCATTGTTTTTTTTATTGTTAGTATTTGCATTAGGATTAGTATCATTATTATTATCATTATCACTATCATTATATTTTTTATCATTAGTATTATTGTTATTCGCATTATTATTGTTATTATTATCATTGTTATAATTTTTAGTATCATTATTATTATTATTATTATTATCATTATTATCATTATTATCATTATTATCATTATTATCATTATTATCATTATTATCATTATCATCATCATTATCATTATCAATATCATTATCATTATCATTATCATTATCATTATCATTATTATTATTATTATTATTATTATTATTATTATTATTTTTGTTTGGTTGTTGTTGTTGTTGTTATCATCACCATCATAGATTATTATTACTAATATTATTATTGATTATCTTTATCATTATCATTATTTCTATTATCCTCATTATCATGCGCAGACAATTCACTCTCATATTCATCGTAAATATTATCATTATTACTACTATCAATACTATTACTAGTACTACAACAACAGTAACTATTATTATCATTATTATTGTAATTATCATAAATTTTATCATTACTATTATTATTGCTGCTTTTATCATCATTATCATAAATTTTTATTATTATTATTGTTACCGCCATTATTATGAATATTATCATTACCATTATCACTATTATTATTATAAATACTATTATTGTTATTATTATTATTATCATTATTATTACTATTACTATTACTATCATCCTTATTATTATTAATATCATTCTTAAGATTATCATCATTATTATCATTATCATTCCTATTATTCTCATAATTATTATTATTGTTATTATTATTATTATTATTATTATTATTATCATTATTATCATTATTATTATCATCATTAATACTAGCATCATTATATCATTATTATCATTATTATTATCATCATTAATACTAGCATCATTATATCATTATTATCATTATTATATCATTAATAGCATCATTATATCATTATTATGATCATTTTCATTATCATTACTACTTTTTCTAATACTGCTACTACATCAGCAACTATCATTGTTATTACCATTATTACCATGATCATTGTCATCGCCATCACCATGATCATCTTCATCACCATCATCATCACCTTCAGCTTCATCACCATCATCATCTTCATTATCATCCTCACCACAATCACCTTCATCATCATCATCACCACCATCATCATCTTCATCTTCATCTTCTTCAGCATCATCACCACTATCATAACCTTTATCATCATCACAATCACCCTTATCCTCATTAGCAACATGAATTATCACCACCATCACCACTACTTAAACCCGCGGCAACGAAAACCAGGCGAGGGAAGGGAAGGTAGACTAATCCATTTACCGCAACTCATCAGGAAAATTCTCCCCTCAGAAATACAGCTACAGTCGTCCTCCTCACACCTCACCCACTCACAAGTCTTGCTGCTTGCTGTTCTACGCGGACAATTCACCCTCATTTCGCGAACTTTTTGCGCGCTCGACCCTCTCCCCTCGGCGTGCATGTTGAATTTTCCCCTCGCATGAAATCAGTGTCTCCCCTCGTTAGGACCTATGCTCCTTCACGGCCGGAACTTATGTCACCCTCTGTATTAGCCCTTGTCTCCCCTTGTATGCGTCCTGCCCTCCCCTCGACGCCGGCCTTGTCTCCCCTCGCGGGTACGTCCTTTTGGCGACCGTCAGGCTTTTCTTTTCATGGTTATTATTCCCTCACGTAATCTCCCCTCGCCCGGACGCTGTCGCCGGCATCGTGTGCCTCCCGCGGCCGCCCTTCCCCCGGGCCTGCGCCGGTGGTGTTCCCCGGCGCTCCCTGCTCCGGCCGACGCTGCGGCTCGTGTCAGGTGCGCGTCTGGCCTACGGAGAAAGGGGAGATATTGTACGTTCACACATACACGCACATACATGCATACGTAAATACATACGTATACGCGCACACATATACATACAGACTACACACATACACACACACACACACACACACACACACACACACACACACACACACACACACACACACACACACACACACACACACACCAAAAGCAGTAGACATCGTTTTCGTCGACAGTTGAATACCACAGTATTTACATATTCATACAGCCTGTGTCGTCTGCACATCGCGGAATCGAGTGACAAACCCAAATATTTTTCAAATGTGGACAAAAAAGTAGAAATATCGGTTTCTCGGAAAAGCTAACGTCTTGCTATTTTCCGTGTTTCTAGGTTATCTATGGCTGTGCGAAGAAAAAGAGATCGGTAATATATTGAAGGATATTGTGTTCACCAAATAGTGTGGATATGACGAATATAGTGCGTGTGTGTGTGTTTGTTTGTGTGTGTGTGTGTGTGTGTGTGTGTGTGCGTGTGTTTGCATGCGTGCGTGTGTGTTTTTATTTATCTGTCTGTCTGTCATTATTATTATCATTATCATTATTATTATCATTATTGTTATCATTATTATTATCATTATTATTATCATTATTATTATCATTATTATTATCATTATTATTATCATTATTAGTATCATTATCATTATTATTATTATTATTATTATTATTATTATCATTATTATTATTACCATTTTTATTATCTTATATATCTGATCAAATGTGCTCACCGTATCGGATAAAGAATACCCGATTTATCATGGGGCACTAAATGAAATCATATAAAATCTAAAAAGACCATACAAGAGACTTAGAGGGCGCTAGGTTAAAATATTTATAAAGAAGCTAAGTGACTTCTAGTGTAGTTTTAAATCTTATCCAAATCACTCGCCCATTATCTGAAAGGAAAATGTATTTGAGAAGAGAAACAAACAGACGGCGAGTGAAATAAACCTTGATTCACGGGAATGGCTACGTACTGCGCGTTAAGTGAAAATGAGTACGATGTAGAAAACGGCCTCTGTAAACACCAAAACTAACCCCGTTTTCTACGCTGAACATCGAACATCTATTATCTCTTCCTTGGACTTTATTGACAGAGTGGAAAATGACATTTCAAAAGGTTAATTCTAGGAAATTGCCCCGCCATAGTCTCGCTGGGGAAGCTAACAAGAGGTGTCCATTAACTACCGGTCCTTGAACTGTTACTTAAACAGTCTCATCAAAGCTAATGAGATAAGTGACCGGGGTGAGGGGGCGTGGGGGCGAGGAGAGGGGAAAGGGAGAGAGGGAAGGGGAGGGCTAGAGGGAGAGTAGTGAGGGAGAGAAGGGAGAGGGATGAGGGGAAAGGGGTCAGGGAGGAAGAGGGGAAGAGGGAAGGAGAGGTAAATGGATTGGCAGACAATGAAATGGGTACTTAAGTGCCTCGGCTGATGCTGTTAATGAGGCTTAATGTGAAAAATAGGAGGTACTTAGTTCGTTTTCTTCTAGACGGAGTGGAAAACAATTTGAGATTTTTTGTTTTCGTGATCTTTTTGATCTTATAAACGAAGCAGAAAATTTGATATTGACATTATGAAATGAAACGTGTGTAGACCTTGATGCTAAAATATTATTTTAGCATTAATCACAGTAATGATAATAATATAGATCAGGATAATGGTGATAATAACAGTTTTAGTAATAATAACATAATGATAATAATAAGGACAATAACAATAATTATCATAACAGTAATGATAATAATAGTAATAATAATAATATATATAATACATATATATAATAAATATATATAACATATATCTAATATATATATATATATATAATCCAGACATTTTTGCCCCAAGCCTATCACCAAAGGCCATGAACCGAAAACTCCCACGCAGCCAAGATCAAGCGGCAGATTCTAATCCATCGGGCACACCTTGTCTTGCATGTAGAAGGGACCTTAATTAGGTTTGACGCAGCGGATCTTATGGTGATAAGTGCCCACGGTAAGGCTTGGAAAGGTGGCGGCAATTTTTTTTAAAGAAGCCTTTTTATTTTACTCTATTTTTTTCCTTAGAATTTGTTTAAAGGGGAAATTGTGTGATTGAAGAATGTGACATAGCGGAATTTATAAAGATAATGCTATGATGGTTCTTAAAGTTGATTTGTGTTACAATTCTTTTTTCGGTAAAAAAATAAGAATAATGAAAGAACACCAACATAAATGATATAACAGATATAAGAGCAAGAGAGTTAACAATATGGCAAAGCTCTGATTATAATGATAATTATACAACAAAAATTATAGAACAATGATAATAATATGAAGAAACAGTATAAGTATATAGAACAAAAAAAAATAGAATAAAGGAAATGTATAGATATGGACAGAAGGTAAGAGACAAGTAAAGAGGAGAAAATAAAGAAAAAGAGAGAAAGCGAAAAAAGAGAATTGGGGAATTTAAAGAAAATGGAAAGACAA
>NC_061830.1:12294306-12296806 GCF_019202785.1 Penaeus chinensis
TCTATTCTCTCTTCTTTCTCCTCTTCCCTGTCCTTTTATCCCCCACCTTCTCCCCAACGCAGCTACGGAGACTACGAATGATGCATCAGCTTCTCGACCGATAGCAAGAGGTGGTGGGGTGGGGAAGAAAGGGGCAGAAGGGAAGGGGGAATACAACTAAAGTATACGGTCTAAAGGAGTGAATGAGATACCGTTCAGTGCGTACGTCTTCAGCACTGCACATGCTTACACGATTTTTTGCATTAAGATGTCGAAAGGGCAATGAGGGAAGGGGAAAGGAGGGGGAAGGATGGGGGAGAAGGAGGAAAGGAAAAAGGAGGGAAGAGGGAAAGGAGTGAGAGGTGAAGATTAGACCGCAATTTTCCCAATCACGAAATGTTCTTTGCAAAAATTTGCTAGATGCGTAAAGGAAATGAAAATATATAAGTATGCACATATGTATACACGTATACAAACACACGAACACACAGGTATACGCCCTCCCCCCCCCCCCCACACACACACACAGTCACGCACACACAATCGATTCTCATTAAAAAAAAACGAGTTGTCAGGCGGCGTTTGAGCATGGGAACCCTCGTCCTAATTAACGCCTGTCATTTTCATCCCTTTCCTTCCCCTCTTTCCCCTCGCTGCCTCTTGCTCCTTAGCATTCCATTGGTTGCTTTGTCAATGTAAATTTTGCGAGTTTTCTTCTTTTTGAGTATGTGTGGCTGAGTTTTGGTCATCTTGTGTGTGTGTGTGTTGTGTGTGTGTGTGTGTGTGTGTGTGTGTGTGTGTGTGTGTGTGTGTGTGTGTGTGTGTTTCTTTCTGTCAATACGCTTAATACTTCAAACCTAACACTTTACACTTTAAATCAATCAATATAATTCAGTGATCATTGGAATAATTACATGAACATTTCCCTTCAATTCTATTAAAATCAGAGTTAATACATTTCTAATACATTATTTGGTTGATTTAATACATGCATCTCTAATTACACAAACCCAGTAATTCTACCTAAAGAAATTGCATATATTCTAAACATCCAGACAGTTCTTACGTAAGGGAGATTTCGAAAAGCTATCTTTCATATTTGGCAATCGAACTTCAAAGCCACATTTATTGAAGAAAAAAAAACAGTCTTTGAAATGGGTCAGATGAGATATTCGAAAAAAAAGTTATTAGCCTCAAAAGTATTAATTTAAGAGAGGTATGGTAAAAGATAATAGAGGCGGCAGGAATTTTCGTTATGACTGCAACACAGACGAGCAGTTCGAGATGCCTTGATTGTTTGGCTAATAACCATGCATATGAACCGTAATCATGTTGATAAATGTAGGAAAGGTATGAATGAGAATGAATATCTTCACAATACAAGAGGTGTATTTGACCGGTTTCGATTATATCTTCGTCAGAAATACTTGTATTTCTGAAATACGTTTATTTTTATTTATTTATATCCTTATCCCTAATAGTATAACTACTAGTATTACTACTTTTATTACTACTATACTTATTATCATTATTATCATTACCATAATTTCCATGTCATTACCTTTATTCTCCCTATTATCATCTTTACTACTATTATTATTAATGCTCTCACATAAGATTATTTTTGAAATTCAATGAATGTGAAGTAAGTGCGCAAAAGGGGTCTAGTAATGAATTTCTAAGCACTTGCGAAGCCATCTACGTGTAGAGAAATTTCTCATAACAAAACTCGGCCATTCATTTATAATACAATTGAATGTTTGAGGCTTCCGACTTCGATGACCTTTGACCTCAAGAAGGGGCGGCATGACTGCACAGAACCCTTTTTAACTGCTGAACACGAACCAGTAATAAGACTACCTGTTAACTTTTCCGAAGTTTACCCTTGAACCTGAAACATTAATATGTACGGTATATGCGTTCGGAAATTCTAACTGAAAAATAAGTGTAAATTGGCTTGTATATCAGGTAACTCGAGGACTAATACTGTCTCTATCAGCTACTATTACCTGACACATTAAAATACAAAATCATCATAATCGTAATAGTTTTCGAATGTTCTGTTCTTATCATCCTATACATGTGTTTCACAATTGTTTTTCTTATCCATCTTCATCTAATTAATCTTCACCATGCTCTACCACGTTTCCCATCCATTACAATATCAGAACATATTTTATCAATAAGCAAAATAACATAAAAAATATATTAGGTAGAAGGGGAAGGGCGAGGGAGAGAAAGAAAATAGTAATAAGGGCAACAATATTCCTTCAACACAAACATGTAACCAACAAGATTCTCTTTTTTTATCTGGAGTTCTGATTGACTGTTAAGTTAGATGTATATATTTATGTTGATCTATGTTTTTGCATCGTTAGTATCTACAGGAGCATTATAGGGTTTAAAGTCTATGGATGTTAATCACGTTTTCTATAGTTGGTGCAGCACGCATGGTAGAAAACGGGACACCCTACTATTTGGGGGTGACTATCCTCGCGCCAAGTATTTTGTCAAGCACTGC
>NC_061830.1:12306806-12316878 GCF_019202785.1 Penaeus chinensis
GGTAAAGGCTCTGGCGATCAGCATCGTGCCTCCCGTGGTAGTGCAACTGAGGCAAGTCTGAGAGGCGGCAAAGGTTCCTTGCCGGCTGATACTCGTGGTCCGGCCCCTCGATGTTCTTGTGGAGAGCCCCCGGGGTGCGATGGCTTCCTCTTCTGCGAGATAAGCTCTCGTAGAAGCTCTCCTGCCGTCCTAGTGCGTTCGCCTGATGGTGATTCCTGTCATATATGTGCTGATGCGGGAGGCGTGGATCGTGAAGCCTTGTGAGAGACTCGTGCGCCGTTGGGGACGCCTCGTGACGATCCAACTGGGTCTTGATTCTGACGAAGCCATCCTCGTGAACCAGCATAGAGGACGTGCTCGGTGGGCTATATATTGGGACGTGCGACACCGACGTGTTTCCATAGAAAGACACAGACCCTGAGCTGTAGCAAGGAATCTGAGAGGTTGAGCCGGACCTCGCTACCTGCACGTGCGTTGGCTGACAATACGGCCTTTGGTACATCCTTGGATCCTGTGGCGTGTGAGAGAACGTGGCCGATCTCCTAACGGTGGCGCCGCGTCTCCTTGGAACTCGAGGACTCCCCGACACTTCTTCAACGGCCGCAGGGCCTGCGTCGGCAGTGCCTGAAACATACTGAGTGCTCTCCGTTCCACTAGAATAGGAAACTCTTTGGTATATTGCATTGCCGTTCCTCTCCTTATGTACTGCCGGACCCTTCTTCTGAAACACTCCTGAAGGAACAAAGAAGTTATAAATAAAACGAAGTTTTTCATCATACCGCTGAGTTAAAGCTGCTGCCACATAAACTGTTCCACCAAGTAAAAACTCGGTCAGACACCCACATACATGGAAGATCCACCAGGCCCAGGCAGGAACCTGGGAACTAATGAGAAAGATCGAGTGGAAGAAGTGGATGAAGCAGAGCGTCGCCAGCGCGCCGGCACACAGCCTCGTCACCTTGCACCACAGGTAGAGACGGTTCCTCAGGATGTGCTTAATGCCCATTTGCCTGTTCTCCTGTGCAGGCACCACCAGTAGCTTCATCTCGCCCTGGAACTCTCGCTTCAACATTTCCGCCACTTGCACGACCCGCTGGTGCTTGCGGACGTAGAACACGATCACAGTCGCGGCCACGCAGATCAGCATCAGCCTCGATAAGATCAAGACACTCTTGCTGTGTGCGCTACCGACGATGACATCAGCAATGAAGCACAAAACTAACTTCATCACAATCAAAATGGAGATGTTGTAGACGGTCATCAGCTTCGGCTTGTAAACCTGGACGTCCGCGGCAAGAAACATCATCAGGATGAGGAGCAGGAAAGCGGAGGACCAGCAGGGGACGCTGGTGTTCGTCAGGAGGAGCAGTAAGACCAAAGGAAGCCGGTCCTGCCCGCCGAAGGTCAAGTGGAAGAGGTACACCGCCTTGAAGGAGGCTGCCACGAACACCAGCAGATGCACCGCAACGTAGTGCGTGCGCGGGAGGAGGCGCGTGCACGCCCGAAGCCTCAGGAGGCGGTAGGGGGCGAGGAGACTCATCAGAAGAAAAAGGAATCCCAGTAGGAAATTCACAAACATCCACCCCATGTTTCTGTTGGAGCACAGCAAGGCGTCAAACCACGAAAGCCTGGAAATAGGTCTGTATCGGCCGGGGTTTCTGGAACCTGTGGCTCCAGTACGAATTATTCCCCCTTGAGATATCGCCGAGGTATTATTGCCCTCAGCGGAGGAGTTGCCCGACGCAGAAGGGTCGTCCTGAAATGTGTCGCCTCTCCGAGAAATGTCAGACCTCGGCTCGGCTTCTGTGTTGAAATCTACGTAATGCCCTTCGTACAGGTTGTACAGCTCATCTTCATATTCTCCGAGCTCCAGGATGTTCGCCACGGACGACTGATCTCCTTCGTCTTCGCCGCCCGCGGGGGAATTCGCGCCGGCGGGATCGATGACGTCACCGGCAGTCCTCGGGCCCTTCTGGGTGGTGTTCCCTTGCTTGGGCGTTTCGGAGGAGGAGCCTAAAGGGGGCCAGCCGGGAGCGCTGTCGCCCCGCCCGTCAGACACGTAGTCAAACACCGGCGTCTCGCTCAGCACGGTCGTCCTCTCGTACCTGTTGCCCGTCGTACCTGAGCGACGCCTGTCACCATCCCTCTCCTTCGTCGGGAGGTTGTTTTTCACCTCGTCTCGGTACGCAACGCTCCTGAAGACGGCCTCGATCCCCGCCTCGATTGGATTGCGTCTGATGGCATTCGCTCCTTCCTCCGGAGCCTCTTCAGCGCCCCCGTCAAGCCACGAGGGTAAAGTCAGGCGGTTGTGCCTGTGGCGGCGGAGGGAGTAGTCGCTGGAGGGCGGCGAGGCGGTCACGTAGCGGGCTGCTCTGACGAGCTGCTTCCTCGATCCTCCGTCGGCTTCGTTGGCAGGCGATGGCGGTAATGGCAACTCCGATAACTCCTGGACGACGGATTTGGTCGAACCTTCGTTATATGTCCTCGAATCTACGTCGATGATAGGGACATGATCACGTTCCACTCTGGCTGTTGTTTCCTCAGCCGTTTTCGGCGGTGATGGCTGGAAACCGATTTCCAGACGCCCCTTGGTCGTTTCAGAGCTAAGACCCGAGGGAGGGGGAAGTGCCCTGCGCCCTGCGGAGGATGAAGCAGCAGCCAGTGTTGCCAGGAGACATAGCGCCGCCACCGCGAGAGGCCTCGGAGTGAGCGGAGGCGCCATCTCGCCTCATCATTTTCAGGCTCTCTTCTCCAAGGCTGGCGATGAACACCTGCAAAAAATAAGCCATTAAGTATCTAGTTGCACAAAATACCACAGAGTTCGAAAAAAAACTGAACTAATATCACTCATCACCTCCTCAAAATGATATGCAAGTCTGAAAGTTATAGAAAAAAACTCAAAATAAAAAGTGAAAAGAAATATCGAATCGACGTCGAGGACCAAAGCCAATCCATAGAGGACTTCATAAAGAAACCAATACTTGAAAACTATCCCTTATGCATACAAATGATCCATGCATAACTAACATACTTAGATGACGCCCTCTCTCTCTCTCTCTCTCTCTTCTCTCTCTCTCTCTCTCTCTCTCTCTCTCTCTCTCTCTCTCTCTCTCTCTCTCTCTCTCTCTCTCTCTCTCTCTCTCTCTCTCTCTCTCTCTCTCTCTCTCTCTCTCTCTCTCTCTCTCTCTCTCTCTCTCTCTCTCTCTCTCTCTCTCTCTCGGGAGAACAGGAGAGCAAAGGGAAAAAAAGGACAACACACGACGAGTACCAATTTCTCATGAATATACATTGACCATTAATGGCAAGAGAGAACAAAAGCACATGGGAGAAAGAATGACACAAGTGCATGCAAGAGACACAGAGGGGAATCCCCTTGAGACGAGTGCTTGAGCGTGGGAGACGAAAATACAGAAAGGGCTTTGTTTCAGGGCAGGCAACGCTGAAGGGGAAGGGGTGGGAGAACGGAGGGACAGGGAGCAAGGGCCACGAAGGAGGGGGAGGGAACGAGGTAGGGAGAGGGAGAGAAAAAGGGGGGCGTGGTAGGGAGAGGGAGCAAGGGCCACGGAGAAGGGAGAGGCCACGAGGTAGGGAGAGGACCAAGAGAGAGGGGAACGAGGTAGGGAGAGGGAGAGGGAACGAGAAAGCTGGGGGGGGGGAGGAAGAAGGTGAAGGAGAGAGAAAAGGAGAGTGAGGGAGAGACCCAGAAGAATAGGTAGAGAGGGGGAGGGAGAGAATTAGAGAGCAGGGGACGGCAGGGAAGAAAGAGGAAGAGGGAGAAGAAGAAAAAATAAAGAAAATCAGAAGCCAAAGGGGAAGGAAAAAACAAGAAAATGAATAATTAATAAGAACGAGAAAAGAGAGAGTCGGAATACAGGATGATTATTTTACAGGATCGAGACTTGAAACTTTCTATAGCCGTTGTGAAGTAAAACCAATATTTATTTACACAAACATAAACATAAACACACACACACACACACACACACACACACACACACACACACACACACACACACACACACACACACACACACACACACACACACACACACACACACACACACACACACACACACACACACACACACACACACACGCACGCACGCACGCACGCACACACACACTCAAGAAAAAGAGGAAAAGAAATAAGAGAACGAACACGAGAGAAAAAGAGAGAAAGGGAAAGAGAAAGAAAAATCCTCACCTTTTTCGCCAGATATCAATCAGAAATCACACTGCCATCTAGAGGACGTCTTGAATTCTGCCTTCCCCTCCACTTTTATCAGCCTGTTGTCCTGTCTCCTCTTCGTTCTTCCTCCTCATAAGACATGGACTTCCTCGAGGGAGGTGAGGACGAAGGGGGGGGGGTGAGGGGGAGGGGGGAGGAGATTGAACCTGTTGGGGGAAAAAAAACATTGACTTTAAATCTTGATGCTCAGCAATCTCCTGTTTTATTTGATCTTACTCGAGTTCTTGTACTTTTGGATCTTTTTCGCTTATCGTTTATTTCGCGGAAAGACATATATATGTATATATACTTAGAGAGATTTATGTATCTACTGAGAAAGAGAGAGGGAGGGTGGGAGGGAGAGAGGGAGGGAGGGAGGGAGGGAGGGAGGGAGGAGAGGGAGGAGGGAGGGAGGGAGAGAGAGAGTGAGGGAGGGAGGGAGGGAGGGAGGGAGGGAGGGGAGGGAGGGAGGGAGGGAGGGAGGGAGGGAGGGAGAGAGGGAGGAGGGAGAGAGGGAGAGAGGGAGGGAGGGAGGGAGGGAGGGAGGGAGGGAGGGAGGGAGGGAGGGGAGGGAGGGAGAGAGGGGGGAGAGGGAGAGGGAGAGGGAGAGGGAGAGAGAGAGAGAGAGAGAGAGAGAGAGAGAGAGAGAGAGAGAGAGAGAGAGAGAGAGAGAGAGAGAGAGAGAGAAAGGGAGAAAACAAAAATCGAGCTAAAGAGAGAAACGCATAGACGTATATAGATAATAAACAACAAGCAACAACAAAAGAAAAAAACCTAACAATTAACAAACAAACAAACACACACAGACAAAACATCTGACACATATAACCCTCCCCAAGCAGACGAATTCCCACGAAAATGACGGAAAATAATTCGAACCTCAAACTTTCTTCCGACGAAACGAGAGGAGACAGAAGGCGCGGGGGGGAGGGGGGGAGGTAGAGGAGGGGGGAGGGATGGTGTAGGCAAGGAGCAAAGGGGTGGGGTGGGGGGGGGATTGGAGAGGGAAGGGAGGGAGTGGAGGGGAGGACGGGGTAAAGAGGGGATGGAGGGGAAGAGTAAGAGGGTGGGGGGTTGGAGAGGGGAGGGAGTGAGGTGAGGACGGGGGTAAAGAGGGGGTGGAGGGGTACAGCAAGGGGGTGGGAGGTCGTAGAGGGGAGGGAGGGAAGGAGGGGGGGATAGAGAGGGCTGGAGGGGGACATAAATGGGGAGGAAGGGTGGAGAGGGCGTCACGGGGGTGGGGGGGTTAGAAAGGGGAGTGGAAGGGGGTAGAGAGGTGGGGTGAGAGGGGAAGGAGAGTGGGTGGAGGGGAAAGGGAACGCACGGAGAGGGGATAGGAAAGGGAAGGGAGTTAAGTAAGGAGAGTCGGAGTAAGGTAGGGGATAGAGAGAAGGGAAGGAGAAGGAGGAGGAGAGAAAGGGGAAAGGAGTAGAGGGAGAAGAAGGGAGGGGGAGAAGGAGGAGGGAGGAGAAGGGGGAGCGAGAGGGGATAGTAAAGGGAGGAGAAGGAGGAAGGAGGAGGGAGAGAAGGAGGAGGGGGAGAAGGAGGAGGGAGGAGAAGGGGGAGCGAGAGGGGATAGTAAAGGGAGGAGAAGGAGGAAGGAGGAGGAAGAGAAGGAGGAGGGAGGAGAAGGAGGAGGGAGAAGAAGGAGGAACGAGAGGGGAGGGAGGGAAGAGAGAGAAGGGATAAGAGGAGGGGCGGGGAGGGAGGGGTGGGAAGGGTCTAGGAGGCTTCAGGGGGGGGGGGAGGCTTCAGGACAGCGGAACAAAGTGGCTTCATTGGTCGAAAAAGCCGAGGGAGCCAGACGTCCGCATCCACGGGTCACTCCACCCTCCCCGTGAGCGTGTGTGTGTGTGTGTGTGTGTGTGTGTGTGTGTGTGTGTGTGTGTGTGTGTGTGTGTGTGTGTGTGTGTGTGTGTGTGTGTGTGCGTGCGTGCGTGCGTGCGTGCGTGCGTGCGTGCGTGCGTGCGTGCGTGCGTGCGTGCGTGCGTGCGTGCGTGCGTGTATGCCTGCCTGCCTGCCTGTCTGTCCACGTGTGTATGTTCGTGTATGTGTACGTGCTCGAATGCATGTGTGCGGTTCCCATATGATTTCCCTCCAACTTGTTTTTAAAAAGTCAATTTTTGGGGTGATTTTTGGGGGCAAAATCATAACGAAAGTGACATATAAATCCGATATAAAAATGGGTAAAATGTGTTCGATTTTCAAATCTAAAATACATTTATTGAGAGAGAGAGAGAGAGAGAGAGAGAGAGAGAGAGAGAGAGAGAGAGAGAGAGAGAGAGAGAGAGAGAGAGAGAGAGAGAGAGAGAGAGAAAGAGAAGGAGAGAGAGAGAGAGAGAGAGAGAGAGAGAGAGAGAGAGAGAGAGAGAGAGAGAGAGAGAGAGAGAGAGAGAGAGAGAGAGAGAGAGAGACAGACAGACAGACGAAGAGACAGACGGCAGAAAGGAAGAGGAAACACAAAGACAGACAGACAGACACAGACAGAGAGAGTCTATGCACGTACTTAAGCACGGACAGTTGCACACGCGCATGTACTATACGTCCGCCCCCAGATCCGGCAGCAGCGCTAAATCTTGAATCCCAATGCATAACAGAAAACAGGAAACAGCGGCACTTAAATCCACACGATTGATCAGACCGCATCTCGTCCTCCCTCCTTCTCTCCTCTCCTCCCCTTCCTTCCCCTCCTCCTTTCCTCTCCTCACCCCCTGCTTAACTCTCCCCCCCCCCTTCTTTCCTCTCCTCTCCCCCTGTTCAGCTCTTCCCTTCTTCCTCCACTGTTCTTATCTCTTTCCTCTCTCCTGCCTCCCTGTTCTTCTCTTCTTTCTCTCTCCCTGCCTCCCTGTTTCTCTTTTTTCTCTCTCCCTTCCTCCCTGTACTTCCTCTTCTCCCCATTTCTCCCCTGTTTTATCTCCTTCTCTCTGCCTACCAATTCATCTTCTTCCTCAATCCCTTTTCTTCCTCCTTCTTTCCCTTTGCTTCCACTTTGCTTCCCTAATCTTGCTTAGGCCAATCCCTTTACCTCCCTCCTTTTTTCCTCCTCTCTCTCCCTTCTTCCTTGTCCCATTCCTCTCCTTTTTTCCCTCCTTCTTCCTCTCCTCGCCCTTCCTCTTCTTACCTAGTCCTCCTCCCTCTCCTCCCTACTTTCCCCTCCGTCCCCCTCTTCTAATCCACCCCCTCCCTACTTTCCCCTCCCACCCTTGCCCCTTACTATTCCCCTCCCTCCCCTAGTGTTCCTCCCCCTCCCACTTACCTCCATCTCCTGTCCCTTAGGGTCCCTCCCCCTCCCATCTACCTCCCCCTCCTCTCCCCTTATGTCTTTCCGATCTACCTCCCTCCCCCCCCCCTCTCGAACCCCCGCCAAGTACCCCTCCTTCAAGAGACGAGGCTTTTCTCCCTGTAAGAGGCCAGAGGAACCAACAGACGGCAGACTCGACGAACTCTGTGAGACCTCCTGGTGCGTGACGTGCGAATGGGTTAATGCTGATACAAAACGCCCTTTTTTTTTACTTCTTTTTTTTTTTGGTGTGTGTGTGGGGGGGGGGGGGGGCTCGTTTGAGTGTAGGTTTCTTTGTATCCGTTTCTATGTTTGTTGTTTTGTTGTTGTTTTCTATCTCTGTTTTATTTTCTCTTTGTTGCTATTTCCTTTTATACCTCACTCTGTCTCTGTGCCTCTGCCTCTGCCTCTGCCTCTGTCTCTGTCTCTGTCTCTGTCTCTGTCTCTGTCTCTCTGTCTCTGTCCTGTCTCTCTCTCTCTGTCTCTCTCTCTCTCTCTCTCTCTCTCTCTCTCTCTCATCTCTCTCTTCTCTCCTCTCTTCTCTCTCTCTCCTCTCTCTCTCTCTCTCTCTATCTATATATATATATATATATATATATATATATTATGTATGTATATATAGATAGATAGATAGATAGACAGACAGATGTATTTATATATATATGTATGCATGTATATATATATAGATAGATAGATTGATAAATAGATAGATGTATTTATCTATATATATATATATATCTATATATATATATTATTTCATTCTCCCTCGTTCTTAACTTTCCTCTCTCTTTCTCCCTTTCTCTCTTTTGCTTTCTCTCTCTCCTCGCTCCGCCTGTTCTTTCCCTTCCCCATTCTTCTTCCCTTCCCTTCTAACTCTTCCCTCTCTCTTCAGCCCCATAACCCCACACCCCCACACCCCATCGCCACACCCCCACCATTCCACCCCACCCCACCCTACACCCGTTCCGCTCACCCCCCCACCCCCACCTCGCTACCGGCTAGTGGGCCATCCATTCATTCTCTGGGGCGCATTCCTTCGTCCCATTCACAGGCCCTGACACCCACTACCCCCCTCCCACCTCCCTCCTTCCTCCCTCCTCCCTCCTCCCTATCTCCCTCTTCCCTCCTCCTTCCCTCCTTCTCTCCTACCCTTTCTACCACTTCTCTCCTCCCTCCTCCCTCCTCTCCTCCTTCCCCCCTACCCTTTCTACCACTTCTCTCTATCCACTACCCCCCTCCCTCCTCCTCCTCCTCCTCCTCCTCCTCCTCCTCCCCTCCTCCTCCTCCTCCTCCTCCTCCTCCTCCTCCTCCTCCTCCTCCTCTCCTTCCCTTTCTACTACCTCTCCTCCTCCCCCCCCCCACCCCACCTCTTGAAGATGGTTTCTACTGACGCTTCGCCGTGTTTGGTTTCTTCTCTGCTCCAGGGCTTAAGTTTTCTGGGTGGTTTTTCTTTTCTCTGTTATCTTTCTTTCTCTTTTGCTTTTTTTTCTTATCTCTCTTTCTATCTATTTCTTTTTTCTCTCACTCTCTCTCTTGTTCTTTTCTTTTTCTTGCTTTCTCTTTTCTCTTTTCTCTTTTCTCTTTTTCCTCTTTCTTTCCCCATCCCTCTCTCATTCCCCATTCCTCTCCTATTCCCCATTCCTCTTTCATTCCACATTCATCTCTCTCATTCCTCATTCCTCTTTCATGCCCCATTCTCCTTCATTCCCAATTCCTCTCTATCTTCCCCCAATTATCTCCCATTCCCAATTCCTCTCTCTTTCCCCATTCCTCTTATCTTCCCCCATTCCTCTCTCATTCCCAATTCCTCTCTCTTTCCCGATTCCTCTCTCTTTCCCCATTCCTCACTCTTTCCCTAATCCTCTCTCTTTCCTCATTCCTAATTCCTCTCTATTTCCCCATTCCTCTCTCTTTCGACCAGACCAATACCACAGAACTCACACGGCCTACATCTTATGCTCGACTGCCTCTAAATAATCCCCCTCCCCCCCCGCCCCCCTCCACGATCCATCACCTCCCCCCCTCGCGCACCCCCCACTCTCCCTCCCGCGATGAGGATGGGGAGAGAGAGGAGAGGGGAAAGAAAAGAGGAAGAGGAGGGAGGAGGGAGAAAAGGGGAAAGAGGGAAGAAGAGGAGGACAGGGGAAGAGGGAAGAAGAGGAGGACAGGGGAAGAGGAAGAGGAGGAGGAGGAGGAGAAGGACAGGGAGAAGGGGGAAGAGGGGAAAAGAGATGATGGGGAGAGAGGAAGGAAAGAATGCGAGAAGGGAAGAATTGGATGTACAAGAGAGGAGAGGCGAAGAAAAGATAAAAGGGGAGGAAAGAAGAGGGAGAAAGGAAGAAAAAGAGGAGGGAATAGGAGGGGAAGAGAGGAAAGAGGAAGTGGAAGGGATGAAGAGGAGATGAGAAAGCAGGAGATGGGAAGAGGTAAAGAGAAGAAGGAAGAGAAGTGAGGAAGGGCGGGGAGGGGTTGGGGAATAGTAAAGGAAAAGGGAGAGAGGAAAAAGAAAAACAGAAAGATTGAAGAAAGATAGACGAACAAAAAGTCGGAAGAAGGTGAGACGA
>NC_061830.1:12339478-12344890 GCF_019202785.1 Penaeus chinensis
ATGGGTTATTTGCGTTATTTGCAGTATGTGAATTATCTTTGGTGTTATGGATAATGTACGAACGTCCGTTTTTTCATGATGTGGATTATGTTACTCTCATGGAAGCAAGGAGATGACCGTATTCAGTCGAGGTTTGCCAGGACGTATCTATTCCCTTGTGAAGGAGCAATCTTGTATTCGAAAGGACGGGGGATGGGTGGGGGACCCAGGCATACTGAATTATGTTACTTTATTCCAAGCTGGTAAATTATGTTGGGTTTGAATTGGTTCTGTACGTCATTTTCATTTAATTAATTATGTTGGGATGTGGTAATGGATTATGTACGTCATTTTCACGAAAGGGGGGAGGAGAGTTTTAATGTGTGTGGTTGGGGTGGGGGGGATGGTTTTATGAAATGATTGCACTGGGTTATTTAATTATGTTATATAATGATGCTGTTATGTTGTTACTTTTGCTAGTGATAAATGTGATAGTGTTGATGAGGACTGAAAATATGTTAATAAAAATAATGATGATAACTGCATTAACGATAATAACAGCAATAATGAAAATGATTATTATACCAACCATTAAGGGAAACAAAATTACGACTGCTTCTACTAATACTGATTATTATCATTGTAATAATAGTGGCTTTACAACTACGAATATCACTACTATATATATAATTAGAATTTATATTATCATCATTATTGCCTCTGACACTGATATTATTCTTGAAATTTTAGTGTTATTGATATAGTTATTATTATTGTTATCGTCATCACTATCATTATTGTTATTATTATCATCGTTCTTATGATTATCATTATTGTTATTATTTTCTTCGTTCTAATGATTATCATTATTGTTATCATTATCATCGTTCTTATGATTATCATTATTGTTATTATTATCATCGTTATAATTATCATTATTGTTATTATTATCATCGTTGATATGATTATGATTATTGTTATTATAATCATATTATAATCTTTATTACTTTTATCATCAGTATTATTATTATTACTATCATTATTTTTATCATTATTACCATCATCATCATCATATCATTTTTTCACCACAGGATTTAATACACAACAGAGTATCGTTCCCACCTTGCAAGAGACGCAAGAACTTTAAGGAGGTTTACGACCGCTGGGAATGTTGCACGTGCAATATTTCAATCAAGGTGAGATAGCGAGCAATGATTCTGCGTGGCTTAGCGGGCGTCAGGGGACATTAAAGTACCTGCAGGAGGAGGGGAGGGGGGGGGGGTGATTAGGGCGTGACTTGTGATGGGGGGGGGGGGGGTTGAGGGAGGGGTGATGTGGGCGTGACTAGAGAGGATGAGGGTGGTGGGTATAGGAGGGGGAGGGGGCTAAAGTTTAGCGGGCGTCTGGGGGTATTAAAGTACCTGAAGTGGGAGGGGGATGGGGGGGGGGGGGGGTTCGTGGGAGTGTGTGATGAGGGCGTGACTTGTGATGGAGTGGGGGTGGAGGGGGTGATGGAGGGGGAGGGGGTTAAGGTTTATGATTATTGCTATTATATTTATCGTTACTGATGTCTTTTTATAAATGAAATCTAATTAGTTATTATTACTCTTGGTGTTGTTTGCTTTACGATTGTAAATCTTGATGTTATCCCTATCATTATGATGGTTATAATGATAACGATAATAAGAAATATGACCTTATTTTGCTATTCATAATCATAATGTACTTACAGTAATAATTATAATGATAATAAACGTAATTATTATATAGATAACGATATAAACACTAAACATGATACTACCAAAGACCATGATATATTTACTTATTTCCTTTCCACAACCAGTATCACTACAATCACCCAAGTTAACCACCTAACCACCACTTTCAACCACATTTTATTCCTTTTTCTCCACTATCTTGCACCGACATCTTTCTCAAACTCTATAAACGTAAATCATTTTCTCGACACCTTTTAGGAACCAATTAAACACTCAGCGAAGCCGGTCATGCGCACCTGTTCCTTATTACACGCGGGTCAGTGTTTACTTTATCCTGTGGTTCACTTCTCAAGCGCCACTTAAGGGTACTTTTGATAGGTCTCTTGAGGGCCTGAGTGTGGCAGGCTTTTTTTTTTTTTTTTTTTTTTTTTTTAATAGTGCTTGTTTCATTTTGGTTAGGGTGTTGTTTTGTTATGTATATATATATATATATATATATATATATATATATATATAAAATTCTTTTCAGGCCTTTCATTGGTTTGATTTCTCACTCTCTCGTTCTCTCTCTCTCTCTCTCTCTCTCTCTCTCTCTCTCTCTCTCTCTCTCTCTCTCTCTCTCTCTCTCTCTCTTTCTCTCTCTCTATCTATCTATCCATCTATCTATTTTCTGCCATCATCTCACTCGGTCTACCATTCTTTCTCATATTCTCTCTGCCTGTCTGTCTTTCCTTCTCTCTCTCTTTCTATCTTCCTCCTCCTTTCATTTAATCTCTCCTTCGCCTTTATTATCGCGACTTCCACTTCCTTTATCCCTCTTTCTCTCTCTCTCTCTCTCTTTTAATTCCCGTCTTCCTTCCATCCCTGATCTCCTCCCCGCGCCTTCTCCTCTTTCCCATCCTCTTCATGTTTATTCATCTTCAATTAATCCTTTTGCCTCCCCTCTTCCTCTCTCTCCCTCATGCATTCCTCGCCCCCCCCCCTCCCCTCCTATTCCCCACCCTCCCCCCACCCCCCCAGCCTCTCCACACCTGCCAGCATCCTTTTTCAACCGGTTTTTAAGCTTGATATTTCAGTCTGAATTATGGACGTTATATTTGCCTTCGTTGTTGCTTTGTGAATGCTTGGCTCTATCTGCAATGGAAGCAATTAGAATATACACAGCTTCATCCGCGGGTTTTAAAAGCACGTAGAAACACACAGGCGTTCATGTGTATGTGTTTGATTTGCGCACACAGATGTACAGGTTCGCTCAAAATTCACGCGCATACTCTTCCTTTCTCTCTCTCTCTCTCTCTCTCTCTCTCTCTCTCTCTCTCTCTCTCTCTCTCTCTCTCTCTCTCTCTCTCTCTCTCTCTCTCACACACACACACACACACACGCACACGTAAACACACTCGAAAGGAGATCTAAGGATCCGCCAGGGCACAAAAGTCCCTCGCTCTAAGAGTAGAAACGCGACCCAAGAAAAAGGGAAAAAACTTTCGAAAATTCATTTAAAGTCCCTTAAAAAATACAGCACTATTTTCCTTTTTTCCCCCTGACCTCTCTCTCTCACATTCTTAATCCACCTTCTAGCTTTCGTGTGTCCCGGAGGAGAACTTTCCAGAACTTCCCCCCCGTGTCCCGTGTTGGGCGAGAGTTTGCGAGAAGGGGCGAGACCCTATATACACATTCCATTCGGCTGGTCTCTAGGGGTCCAAGAAGCCCTGTGTAGAGCCGACCCTCTGGATCCTCAACAGGTCTTGTCGACTCGCGGTGCAGCGGGGAAGGGGGAGGGCTAAGAAAAATATAATTTCCTCTTTTGAACCATTGTCTTTTTTATATATATATATAACTCTAAGAACTTATGTACTTTCAGCTTTGTGAACAATCTGTCTTCATTTCCTTGGCGAAAAAAATATGAAATAGGGGGATGGCAGAGATATATAATATTGAAAGGGGAGAGAAAGAATGTTATGTTGTTATGTGTGTGTATGTTTGCTTGTGTGTGTGCGTGCTTGAGTGTGCGTCCATGTCTCTGTACCTGTGTGTGTGTGTGAGAGAGAGAGAGTGCCTCTGTATGTGTGTGCTTTTGTGTGCGTCCGTGCCTGTGTACCTGTGTGTGTGTAAAAGAGTGTGCGTCTGTATGTGTGTGCTTGTGTGTGCGTCCATGCCTGTGTACTTGTATGTGTGTGGCCCAGTCTTTAGAAAGAGAGGGGGATTTGGGTAAATTTTCAAATCCAAGTCCTGACACGCCGTCCATCATACATGCTTATCCTAGTTACGGATTGTGTCATTCCTCCCACAGGTCTGTCACTTTGTCACTTTCTCTCTCGCCGTGCGCCTCCCGCGTCAATATTCATTATCATAATCTTCCTTGTATCTCTGGCATAGTTTTGCTGATCATCTTACCTTCACATTTAACATGCTTTCTCTTCTATTCTTCTCGATTATCTTATCTTCGCCTTTTCATGTCAAGCATTTGTTGTGTTCGTCAGGCTGTCATGTACCGAGTTTCACCTTTTAGGGTTTGCCCGTTTAGAAATATATGCATGTATGTATATACATATGTATATATACACATTCATACATACATACATATATTCATACATACTCGTACACACACACATATATACATATATATACGTATATCTGTCTGTCTATCTATCTATCTATATGTACATATATATATAAATATATTATATATCATATATATGTACATATATATACATATATATAAATATATATATATATATATATATATATATATATATATATATATATACTATACATACACACACACACACACACACACACACACACACACACACACACACACACACATATATATATATATATATATATATATATATATATATATATATATATACGAACACAAAGAAAGAAGCGAGACAGAAACAGGCCGGAGAATCCCAGAATCCGGCGAACAAAAA
Source organism: Penaeus chinensis (assembly GCF_019202785.1). Lineage (NCBI taxonomy): Eukaryota > Metazoa > Arthropoda > Malacostraca > Decapoda > Penaeidae > Penaeus > Penaeus chinensis. The sequence goes on from NC_061830.1 coordinate 12,344,112, forward strand.
GCGAGCTCTTGCCAATAACGCGAGGGCGCAGCTGTTATAAGACATTAAGCAACAAAGCGAGTTTTCCTTTTTCAGTTTTGATATGCAGGAAGATTTGATGTAGTCTGTGAAAGCTTTCCAACGACGTAATTTCGAATCATTATCATTTTCGGTACAGAAGGATTACTGGAATGGCTGTACGTATTCTAAACAGTTGGTATTGTGTTATTAGTTTTAGTATCTTATTTTAGTATTATTATATTCAGAAAGGTTACTGAAATGGCCGTACGTTTTCTAAAGTTAGTATTCTGTTAGTACGGTATCAATATTTAATTTCGTATAGTGTTATTAGAATGTTAGTATATTGTCAACTCTAACCTTGTAGCAGAGTGTTAGTATTATATCAATGTAGTGCTAATATAAAGTTAGTATAATCTCAATAACGTGTTGATAATGTCAATACAGTTTTTATATAATGTTACTATGATATCAATTCAGTGCTAATATAATGTTAGTATTAATCTCTCTGTCATGTTAGTATAGTTTTAGTACAATGTAATTCAAGTGTCACTTTAACGTGGAGATTACATTAGTGCCATAAAAAACGGACGATTTTCTCCGTGCAACATAAACAGCTGTTCAGTAGATAAGTGGAAAAAGCCCGATTCTTAATGCGAAGGTTATTCATTCGCTGAGTCGGAAAAAGTAAGGAAATTTTTCTACCGTGTTGTTTTTTTATGTTTGATTTATGGAAATTAGGAGTGACTGCGATATGAAAAGGAGATGCAATTTATGGCTAA
>NC_061830.1:12367490-12369990 GCF_019202785.1 Penaeus chinensis
GTCTGTATATTCACACTAGTGTACATTATCAAGTTGAATACTTATGCAATATCACAGCAAGTGAGTGTTACAATCAAATATATGTTTGTGTTTGATGTATTAGGAACAAAAAGTGCAAATTCAAAATCTTAAACGAGCAGAAATATAAAAACACATTAATCAACTGAAGTACAGACGCATATTTTATCATTCATTTATTTTGTTTCTGTTGGAATTAGGAAAAAAGAATAATATGAAACTCAATCATCACAAGTAAGAAAAAAAATGTTTTCATAACGTGACATTATTAAGTCGTTGTTCAACATCATCAGAAAAAAAACCTTTGTATTTCATTGTCATTTATTCACTCAGAAGTGAATTGCATATGTTAAAATAAGAAGTTCTCTCAAAACATATCATACTAATATTTAATCTAAAAGGCATGCAGCCCTCAGCCACAGTACAATAGTCCCTTACAGTATACGAGAGGCAGACTGAAGTTTAACTTTAAACACTTGAAAACGGTTTGAAATTAAGTTTAATCATTGTTAGATGAAATAACATTCAGTGGCTACTCCTACGCGTGGACAAACATATGCTAAGGTCCTGGGTTTATCGAAAGACTTCGAGGGAAATTGAGAGAGAGATGGGGAGAGAGAGAGAGAGAGATGGGGAGAGAGAGAGAGAGAGAGAGAGAGAGAGGAGAGAGAGAGAGAGAGAGAGAGAGAGAGCGAAAGAGGAAGAGAGAGAGGGGGGGGGGGGGATAGAGAAAGAGAGAGAGGGAGATTTTGTGTGTGTAGACATAGGCATAAGCACAAAACGAAAAGACAGAAAACAGTCATGCCAACACACTGGGACTGGGAGAATGAGGGAAATAGATAGGTTAGCAGGGGGAAAAGGGACATAGAGAGAGAAAAAAAAAACAGATAAAAGAATCAAGAAGAAGAATCTCTCTATACACGAACGCTGGTGGAGCGCCCGCATGCATCATCGTTCTTGTAAGGCCCGCGATGGATGCGCCTCCTCGCTTTTCCCGCGTCCGAGGTCGTGCAAATGGCGGAGGTTTTCGAGGGAGAAAGAAGCGAGGAAAGAATGGAATCTGCGTTCGCGTTTCCTTGCGGGTGGGGGGTGGGGGTGATGGTGATGGTGGGGATGATGTTAATGGTGAAGGTTGCGGTGATGGTGGTGTTGATGAGGATGGTGGTGTTGGTCATGTTGATGGTAACGAGGGTGATGATTTGATGGTGGTTGTGGTGATGATGGTGTTGATTGGGAAGGTGGTGGTTGTGGTGATGGTGAGATTGATGGTTGTGGTGATGGTGGCGGTTGTGATAGTGAGCATTATTGCGACGTTCTAGTGACGGTTAAGTTGACGGTGACGGTGGGGTTACAGTGATGTTGATAGTGAGGATGGTGGTTGTGTTGTTGACAAGAACAACATAGCAACAATAACAACAACAACAACAACAGCAACAACGGAGATAGCCAAGAAGAACAGCCCGTGGAAACCTATATATTCCATCAGGCCTATATATTCCATCATAGGTTAACATATTAAGTGTGTGGTCGGGTATTGTGGCTCCGTGGCCAAAATTAATCTTTTTGTAATAGGTTCACTGCCAAGTTGATTCCTAAGAAGTGGTAGCGTGAATGGAAACCAACTGACCCCCCCCCCCCCCCCCCCGCATACACACCTCGGTATTCTCGTATGAGAATAATTTTAAATCAATTATTTAAACCGAATCAAACAATGAAAAGATTACTAAGATATAGTAATATTCACAAAAATCTATAAAACTCTGGTTTATACTTAATATTAAAAACAAAGAACCATGTCCACTTCCTATGCGCTAAGAAAATAGCCAGGAAAACAGAACTTAACTTGCATTTTCCCGTGTGATGTGATGCCTGGACGTGCCGAGTTTCCCTCCTTCCGTTCAGTGAGGAAAAATCCCCCAGGACGCCGTTGTTTCGAGAAGAATGATTCTATTTCCTACTCAACGCGGCTTATGTTTATAAAGTTCGTGACGTCATAAGAATTAAAGTTTATACAAAAAAATATTAGCAAAGACACTAAAATCATGAATAAAATTACTTTCATAACTAGATAAAATATAAAAATACATACTTAATGTGGAGTAGGCAGAAGTAAAATAGATAAAAGATGACGTTAAAATAGATATTTCTTTATATGAGAATAAGCTTTCACATTCTTGAACAAGTAACAAAAAGTAATGTAAAAATAGGATATAATATAAAATAATATAGGTAACCATGAAGCTCACAGAAGAAGCGAGAAATAATTTGCGTATAAATGAATCGCAGATGAGAAGACGGGGTCATTGGGGCAACAATCTCAAACAGAAGTGACTCTTACGAACCAGCGTAAAATGAAACAGTAAAACAGAAGTAAGTGAACATATGTACATAGAGATTTATAAAGAGGAAGATTGAAGCAAACGTTGACCGGGCTGCGAGATGTCAGGGCGCTCGAGAGGCTGGCGGCGAAGGAAGAGATGGC
>NC_061830.1:12372490-12382490 GCF_019202785.1 Penaeus chinensis
AGATGAAGGATGGAGTTAAGGAAATGAATAATCGTAGGTAGTGGATCCCGATTATATTATAAATACAAAACTTTAACAAGAAACATAAAACACGAAGAAATATAAAACGCGAACAAGAAATGTAAAATACGAACAAGAAATGTACAATAAGAACAAGAAATGTAAAATACGAACAAGAAATGTACAATAAGAACAAGAAATGTAAAATACTAACAAGAAAAGTAAAATGCTAACAAGAAATGTAAAACATCACATTAAAATTCACGACAAGCAGCGGCGGTCACTATACGGCACAATCACTGGGGCACACAGATAAGCATTCTCAAATTCCACAGGTGAGCACAGTAGGGTCACGAAGCGGCACTATACATAACCTGACAGTGGTGGCGATGTGGTGCGGAGATAGCGCCGCCCGAGCAAAAAGAATCCGCGCCAGGACCAAAGCTGCGTGGAGCAGAACCTGGAAGAGCTCCGGTCGTCGCTACCTGCTGTCTGCCTTCCTGCGACCCCCCGGGCACGCTCACCTCAGCTGGCGCGAACCACCGCGACGACAGGTGGATAGCCAAACAAGCTAGGGGCTGATAGCTGGTTCGTCGCTGATCCACGCAGTTTATTCCAGACGCGTTGCAAGCACGAACATGTGTCGTTCTATAGTAATGGTCATAGGATATCAGATCCCTACAAAGTCCTCAGCAGCACAAAATACCATTACATGTTAGATCAGGCGAAGATCCGTACGGGCGTTAACGTCGGCAGCAAACAAGGGATGAAAATGAGGTGTGGGTATAAGGGCGAGAATGGCGTGCCACTACAACCACCTCCCCCCAGCTGCGACTCCGTCTCGGTGAGCAGCCACGACCTACGAGGTCATCGGCGTCATGTGACCCACACACTGGCCTGGCGGAGCGGCCCAATCACCGTGGGTATCCGATAGGTTCCGATGGCGGTCTCGATGGACATTGAGATCGTAGGCGGTTTCACGTTGATGAGATGCAATGGATGACGCGAAAGCACCTTAATCCGCCCCCCCTGGATCGCACATGACGGCGCCGTGACCAGGGGGAGAACGTACTGGAAAAACTTCGCCTGAGGACACATGCGGGGTGGTGGTGGACGTCCTGGAGACTGCTCAGCTCTAGTGGGGCATCAGCGGGCATCACGGACTCTGCTCAGCTCTAGTAGGGCATCAGCGGGCATCACGGACGCTGCTCAGCTCTGGATAGTAACCATACACCTGCCAACCAAACATACAGGTAAATAGTGCACTGACCCTGTGCTTCACCTCATCAGCGGAATAATGCCTCTATCTGTATTGTGATCCCCTTACAAACAATCACAACCGCTTCCTGAGATGCTGCATCAATTTAACAATTCTTAAAACTATACATAAATTACGGACCGTTTACAAACAAAGGTTAGCTAGCTAAAAAAAAAATTAAGTAGGTCTAACAAGACCAAGTAAAAGTACACTTAGTGGGTCATCCACATCTGACTCCACATCTGATGTGGGCTCCTCAACACCATCAGGAGTTACCAACTGACACTCGCTATCAGTTCGGAAGGGTATGATTTGGTTTCTATGAACCCTATGTTCAGTTTGATTAACGATATCTCTGAGAATATACGACACTGGACCTACTTTCTTAATGATGCGTAAAGGGCCAATCCATCTGGAAGCCAAACCACCTGCCTTACCTGGTGCCTGCCGTTTCCTAATTACCAAAGAACCAACGGTAAGCTCAGGGGTGGCTCTGGTCTTGCGGTCAACTGCTTCCATGTTATCTTCCCTCACCCTTTGAGTACCAGTGACCGCAGCATCCCTAGCGGCAATGAGGTCTAACTGACGACCTCCAATGTGCCCCGCACGCGTCTGGTGATTCGTCATGCCAATAGGAAAGGTGCATTCACGTCCTGTGAGAAGGTAGAGAGGTTGGTTACAAACACTTCGATGAAAAGCCGAATTAATTGCCAATCTCACATATTCGACTCTGCTACTCCAACTCTGCGGATCATTCTCGCACAGACTCGACAGACAATCCTTAATAACACGGTTGCAGCGTTCTACCAAGCCATTACTAGAGGGGTTGTATGGTGTTGTGTACCTAGTCTTGATGCCCATAAGGTTGCACACCTCACGGAAATACTCACCCGTGAATTCTCCCCCATTGTCACTGATGAGAGTCTGAGGAGGACCAAACAAGGTAACATAGTGGGCGACGAGAGCATCAGCAACAGTGTGAGCTTCCTTATCAGCCAAAGGAACCAACTGTACGAATCGGGTTAGCTCGTCTACGATACTTAGGATATACTTATCCCCATTACGTGCAGGAGGGAGCTCTATCAAGTCTACTGATACACGCTCGAATGGTTGGGTTGCCAGGGGAGTGGCTGCAAGCGGTGCTCGGCCTCTCGCGACACCCTTTCTTCGCTGGCACGTTGCACAAGACTGAACATACTTCCTACAAAACTGCAAAGAATTGGGGAACCAGTAATAATCTTGCAGCCTTTTATAAGTACGGTACACACCTGGGTGAGCTGCCGTGCTGCTATTGTGAATGATCTTCATGGCTGCGCTTCTAACTTTCGGTGGTAGTACTAGCTGGCTCACAAGACCTGAAGGGATATCTCTTATGTGATATAACACCCCATCTTTCAGTTCAAAGTCATCAAGTGAAGCGGGAATCCTTGCTCTGGGCAAGCCTTTCCCTTCAAGGAACTCTACCAGACTCTGGCAAACTGGATCCTCCAGTTGCAAGTCCCTGAATGCTACTGGGTCGACATTTGCAAGGTCGATTGCTGCAACAGCACGTGACAACAAGTCAGGGACGGCATGTAGGGCTCCCTGTTTATACACAATCTTGCAATCGTAAGATGCAATCTCGTGACTCCACCTAGACATGCGAGCGGACTTCGTCGGCCGTTTGAAAATAAAAGTCAGGGGACGATGGTCCGTATATACCTCGAAGGACCGCCCATACACATACGCATTAAAAGCACGTATGGCCTCTACTACAGCTAGTGCTTCAGCGTCAGTCGCCGAATACCTTACCTCAGGTCCACGCAACTTACGGCTGAAGTATGCTACCGCGTGAGGTATACCGTCCGCCTTCTGTATGAGGCAGGCACCTACAGCAACGCCCGAGGCATCAGAATGGATCTCAAAAGGTAGATCAAAATCCGGCCTTCGTAATACAGGTGCACTGACGAGGACCTCCTTCAGTTTTTCAAACGCCTGTTGATGAGTAATAGTCCACTCGAACTTACTGTCCTTGCGTGTGAGAGATGTCAAAGGGGCGGCAATAGTAGCATACCCTCCAATGCTGCGTCTAAAGAAGCCGCTTGCTCCGAGGAAGCTGCGAACCTCCTTGACATTGCGTGGAGTCCGCACTTCGCTAATTGCCTTCACTTTTGCTGGGTCAGGGGCCACACCTTCGGCTGAAACAATGAACCCGAGTAGCTTTATGCTATTCATAGCGAAACTACACTTGTCTACATTTAATTTAAAACCCGCTTCTTGTAACAAGGCTAGTGTCTCTCCCAAATCATTCACGTGTGTGTTAAAGTCGGGGGAATGAATGACCACGTCATCAAGATATGCCAGGGTATGCTTACCTAAGGTAGGTGACAGTATGAAATTAATCATACGTTGGTATGTAGCACCTGCCGTCTTCAACCCATAAGGCATCCTTTTGAACTGCCACAGTGCAACACCATCCGAAAATGCGGTCTTGGGACGATCTGGGGGCGTCAACTCAATGGACCAATAAGCTGACCTGGCATCGAGAACTGTGAAGATCTTACTCTTACCCAGGGTATCTATTAGCTCTTCCATGCGAGGAAGGGGGTAAGAATCACTCGTGGTGACAGCATTAATCCTGCGGAAATCTACGCAGAATCGGTGGCTGCCATCACGTTTTTTCACCAGGACTATTGGGGATAACCATGGAGAGGTGGACGGTTCTATTACGCCACTATCCAGCATCTTCTTACACTCTTCTCTGATAATCTGTTTGGAAATTTGGGGTAGCCTCCACTGCCTGGTCATGATAGGCTGTACATCACCTGTGGGTATCGAATGGTAAATGCCTGGGACTACTCCTACCTCGGACTTGTTACCATCAAAGAGTGACTTGTGTGACTGCAATACCGCCGACAAAGCATCACTCTGAAAACTGGGAAGATGATTCAGAGTGGGCAACTCCCCTGGGGACTCGTTATCATCTGTCAGGCGTGGGTATTCTTCCTGCAACTCTGCTGTCGCAACCTGCGGGAACTCATCAACCGGGGTGACTACGGAGAGAAAGCTCCCAGTGTTCAACTTAACTGGTTTATAACCCAGGTTTACAACCCATACATTAATGGTGTTACTCGTCTTTCTGCAAAGAGATCTTGGTATTAATAAATCCCCTATACTCCCTTCTATCAAGACTTCCTTGTCGGGAATACGAACTGTTGCGGGTACGAATTTACCAGAATGGGCCGGCATCATTATTGTTCTCTTCACTCGTGCACACGGTGAGGAAGGGCTTCTGAAAAGTGAACTTAAATTAAAAATTCCCTCTTTTTTCACCTTTACTGTTAACACACCGAGTGAGGGGGAATCTGTGAAGTTGACTGGTAACTCTGTGTCTCCAATTCTCAGAAACGAATAGCTGGGCTTATTATTGTGCTGCCAAACGAAGGAAAAGCGTCTGAGAAAGTCGATGCCTATTAATACATCACCTGGAAAGTGACAGTCATCGACCACGATGAACCGATGTACTGCTCTCTGTCCACGAGGAATGTCAACTCTGAGGTCTCTCTCTTCAATGGTATGGAGACCTCGACCTGAAATACCAGCCAGGGCTCGAGCCGTACACCCCCGAGAAGTCAGGTGTAAGCCCAATACAGTTGAATGTTTTATTAGTGAAACTGAACTACCGGTGTCAATGAAGCACTTCAGCCTCTTGCCTGCTACGCACAGCTCAGTCATGGGTCTCCCGGTTAACACCTTCCGGGCTGGCCTGGCTCTCACTCTGCGATCCCTTTGGGGTTTTGGTGACCTGACAGCGTTAATGTTACTGACCTGAGCTGGACCCGTCGAATTCCGAGCCAGAGGGGCGTGGGCCATCACCTGTCCGGCCTGCTGGAAAGGGACAGTTAAAACGGAAGTGACCTGCGCGTGCACATCGCCAGCACACCTGTCCCCTTGGTTTCTCCCGACATTCGTACGTAGTGTGACCAAAATCCCTGTGATAGGCACAATATGGTTTAATAACAGGTGGGTCTTGTCTCCTAAACCCTTCGTCAGCTGCTGCGGCCACGGGTAGTGGACGTCGCGGCTCCCGTAGTGGCGCACGTGTGGCTCGGGCAAGATACAGCTTGTTTGCTTTAGCAGCAATATCACACAAAGGCAGGTCATCACACGCAACTAAGAAATCTGAAAGATAAGAAGGTAAACCTGCTAAAAAAACCCGCCTTATGAGACATGTTGGCTCTCCCATTTCGAGAGGGTAATCCCGGGCTCCCAAGTACACTGCGCCTTCGACCTCGAGCAGGAAATCCTGAGGGGTCTGCCCATCTCTCATGGACTTCCTTTGTAAGGTGGCAAAGAAATCATTGCTGCAACTGGTACCACGGAACTTCTGCCGCAAGAGTATCTTGAAGTGTGACCATGCTAAGATTGAGTCGAACTGTGGGGAGTTAATAACTAACTCTGCATTGTTTTTACAAAAGCACCGAGCTAGACGTATTCGGTCTTCGTCGGTCTGTCCATGCAACTCGATGCGCCGCAGCCAACTCTCTAACACCTGATTCCTAAGCATGACGTCGGAAGTGGGAGACGCCTCGAAATAAGGGATCTGGCAACCGTCTAGTCTAACCTGGGGAGGAGAATTTACATGAGAAACATTTACCGCAGCGGCCGATGCCACGGGCCCGGAGCGTACCTGGTTTACCTGGGGAAAACTAGCGCTGGTTACTGGATTAACGGGATTGGTATGATTATGTAATACACTGGCAGACAGGTGGGTCATGGCTTCCACAAGTTGGTTGATCCTTTCGCTTTGCCCCCTTAATGCACTCGTTAATTCATTTATACCACTCTTCGCTTCATTCATTCCCTCACGGGCGGTTGACATTCCCCCGTGAGCGTCACTCATACACTGTCTAAGTTCACCGATACTGGTCCTCGTATCACGCAGGCTATTCATTACCGAATGGAACATTTGGAAAGACAAGTTGAATTCATTATCTGTATTAGCCGTAACATCTGTAACATCTGTAACATATGTAACATCTGCAACATTCTGCATGTTAGTATTAGACATAGGGTTTTCCGGTATATTAACCTCAGTGTTCCCTTCAGGACCGCCACTCTCATTTTCGGCAGCTATGAACTGACTTTCTGGCTCACCCTCATTCATTCCAGCTGGGGTTTGCACAACCCCACTGCGCGTAGTGGTGGGCATCACTAAAACATTGGATTATAGATAAAGGGAAAACAAAAAAACAATTCGTGCGCTCTCTAGGGCTTTTACGATCACGGCGCGGAGGACCACTTAAGCAATGCAAGATAATACAGAATTAGAATTATTATTACGTTAATCGTCAAACTCTACGACGCCGTAATGCGTAACAAAGGCGACGTGGTAAATGTTAAGTTTCATCCAGCCTCCGACTTTCGAAACCACTTTTTTTGGAGTGTAATCTCCCCTCGTAGTTTAACGCTGTTATGCTGTTGCTTTCCGTCGCATTTGACTCGTTGATGAGTAGCGGAACTTGTATTCCCCGACGGCAAAGTTGATCAAATGTGTAAGATTCGGCTTCGCACTGTATTATGGGAGGGTAATTAGCATGATTTACACACAGAAAAACAAGAAAAACACTAAATTAACTTAAAATCGGGCTTGCTGAAACTCTACGGGGACAGTGGCCATGTTTCACGTATGCAATTACGGTATACAATTCGGCGGTTAAATCCAGGATTATTTTTTGCCTGATTGACGGACAATACAAATGAATCAAACCATGTTTTGGCACAATCAACTTTTTAATATGAAAATGCGTTTCGAAAGTTTCCAGATGACCGTTTCAAATTCATACACAAGCTTCATTAATAGTTCCTCAAATAACAACGGTATTTTGATTGACTGCGATAATAAATACAAAGCAAAGAAACAAAAAAAAGCGCTACTGACAGTTACGTGTCGCGCACGGAGACCGTGCCGCAACGGCACACGCAGTCTCCGTGAATTTTATTCTCAAACAAAAAACTTACACATTTTTGTAACACACCTTGCAAACTTTAGTGATGATTGTCGTCAAATATGGTAACCGTTCAATACTTATACTGGTCTTAAAATGTAAGATGGAACTTATTGACCTTTGCCTGAGCCGAAAATACTTCGGAGGCCGTGGCGAGGCTTCAGGCCTCGCAGCCAAGCCTTATTGCTCGTCCCGCGGAATTATGAAAGCTTTAGCCTGATTTCGTCGCGCGCGGCCACGACACCCACTGCGGTCGGTTGCAATAGCCAAATCGTAAATAATTTGTATTAATAATGCATGTATTATTATCCTATTAAAAGTATGCATTTTTATTACATTAATTGGCTTATTACTTGAAATGTACTTCGTGCAATAACTATGTAGATTTCGCCGGTTCTCGTTAAACGTTACTTAAATTTTACTAACCTTATATCGTCCCGTCTCCGTTATTAAGCTTTACAATAACACGTCCTCGGCGTAGCAATATTTCCAGTTATACGTGTATTTCCAGTTATACGTGTATTTCGCAATTTGTAAACATTTCTGCCGGCTTCTATATTTTTTTTTTTTTTCACACCTACACTTCCTTGGCCACCGGACAGATACACACTGAACGTTTTCAATGGGCGAGGGCAGGGCTTTCCGAAAAACTGTTTTTGATTGGTCAGAAAACTCTGACGTCATTGCCTGAAGTTTTCATTGGCTAGAATTTCTCAGTCTGTAACACCGCATAATCGCTAAGTTGTCAATAATTGGTCGTTATACATGGTGTCCTTGTTTATCTGTTTCACACATTATTAATTTATTATCGCTATTTCAGAAGAAATTTGTCTTTAGGTGCGCGAAAAAATGGTATTTGTTTTGTATTACGTTTTTGTTTGGACTATATGCATACAAGCAATCAGGTAAGTGTGAACTCTTACCGGATTTCACTCGCTCTCTGAAGATGAAAGGTCTAGAGGGACTGGGGCAGGCGAGTCGATCTTTCTCTCTTTTCCGCCTTGCGGCGGATACAGCTCTGCCGCTTGTAGAAAGAAGGAATGGATCAGAGATGTTTGATTTGATTTTATAAATAAATAGCGGGCCAGGTATTGGTTGATGTAAGCGGCCCTAATACCTGGCCGCTTGACCCATTCCTTTAGGTCCCTCCATAACCTTTCTACGTTTTGTGTGTGTATTTGTGGGTCGTCTGGGTCTACAAAATTCTCAGAATGATTAATACTCAGATGTTTGTAACCATGATGTTGTAGGTTCCGGTAAGCAGCCCATCCATCACTGTATATCACACTGTCTGGTTTGATATATTTCTTAATAAGGGGTATGAGCGTGTCTGCACTGCGGTCAGTGCCAACTAATGGCACAACGAATTTCTTTTTACTTACACGCTCAATACCCCCAAAGACCCACACCTGGCTCAACTGTCTGCCCCTATTATACTTACGGCGCACGAGCAGCGTCTCGTCGATCTCAACTATTACACCAGCACCTCCTATTGAATTTTGATTTTGTAACCAATATTCGGTTACTTCAGAACAAAAACTCCTCCAATCTACGCTAGTTGGCTTAGAAATGCCAATACATTTAATAATTTGTGCGTGATCCCAATGTTTTTGTAGCCAATGATTCACAAATAAAATTACTTTAAAAGGTTCGAGATGTGTCCCCTGCAGAAACGTGCCATTGTAATCGCTGGTCGAGAAAACGCAACTTTTACGCCGTTTTGTCTTTGCTATTTTTTTCCATCTGCCACAATACCACATATGTCGATCTTCACGATATTTGCAAGGTAAATCGCAATGCGGGCAACTTACCGCTCTTGGCAAAACACCGTGTGCCCTCAGGAACTCTATAGCGTTATCATTTTTTTCAAAATAATCAGATATAACTCTATAATAATGTGGGTCACAACCTACACACCTGAGATCCATTTTGAGCAGAGATTGGTATATTTGCTCTCCTTGCCCACTATACATACGTGTGGCGCAAATGATGGCATGTGATTGGTTTATAGCATTTCCTGTAATGCTATTGGCTCTCGTGACAAATGTCACGCGCATGTGGTATATAATAAAAGTTTCAAAAGGTTTCGTGCGCTGTTCATGCGGTAACGTTGTTGATTTTGAAAATCGCGCGCAATTCTTCAGTTCCCTCTTGCCCGTAATATGGACCAGACACATCGATTTGCGCAGAGTAAGAAATGTCATAATTACTGTAAATACTCGATTTTATGATGGTATTACTCGTGTATTGTCAGACATTTTAATGTAGAAAGAAAATCACCTTCATGTAAGTTTATGCGGAATTTTTCTAGTTACGAAATGAAAGTATTACAATAAATGAACCAAAATAAAACGGTATCATTGTTTTGTTTACATAAAGTAGGAAAGGATATCGGATGGCGATTTTTAAAATATTGAGATAGTTTTTCATTCGGGGCTCTGTGACACTTGCGTGTCCAATAACTTCGTTATTTCTGATTTGCGACGGAAGTTCATAGAAGATAAGTTTCTTAGATTTATTTGCTCTATCACATGCATATATTTTTTTCCGGTTTAAAGACGGCTAGTCAGAACTTTACCTATACCGGCGACGTCACTAACATCAGGATAGTTATATCCGGCAAGCCAAAAAAATCTGCTTTTACACTAAGCACAGCAAAGTCATCAATGCGTTACTTGTCACCATACACATCAGAGGGATTAACCGAGAGGGCGCACTTACAACTGATAATTATAAAAATCCTACACCTAATCCT
>NC_061830.1:12387490-12394990 GCF_019202785.1 Penaeus chinensis
AGGGAGACGATCAATAGTAATAACGTAAAAGAAAAACATGAAAGAAAAAAATACCGAAATATGTAAAATTCTAATTTCCGATCAAAATACTTGTCGCTGTTTGAGGTTCCTCTACGAAAAAAAAAGTATCATATATATTTATTATAATTCTGACGCGGTAAAAAACTATTCCCTTTCTAGAAAGTTACTTATCATACAGATCTAAACAAAAGATTGAAAAAGTTGTCTAACGAACTTATCCCAGAAAAAAAAAGTAATTCAGACAATACAAGGATTCAAAAACTTGTAAGAAATCAAAAAGAAATAAGAACGGAAGAAATTTAGTTATTATACATCATAAGGTGTCTTAAGCTTGAAAGGCATAACATGTCCGCTAGAAAGGAAAAATATTTTCATAATTTTCCTTTACGTGTATATAAATCAGGCGAAAGATATACACGCAAAAAATATATTTCACATTGAGTTGCATCATGCAATTCTTTCATAGCTTTGAGCTTCAATTCGACAAAAAATTGTGACAATTTTGGGGATTGTCTCTTTACATACAAATGTCTTTCCTTCTTTCATCCAGACTTGACAATGTCTATTTCGTATTACATCTTAAAAACAATCATCAGATTCACCTTATCGGCATATACCACATCCGATAGAAGGGATCTTGACGAACTGTCACGTTGGGTCATTCCTTGTATATGTTATCATAGTGAAAGGTCGCTCCGTAGCTCTATTTCGCCAGTACCGACAGGCAAATCGACGTCTTCTTTTCCAGATTGTGGTAAAGCCCCCTGTGAGCTTTTCTCCAAGATATGTTTTTGTATATCGACTTTTAAGTACATCACTATTGTCAAAAATTGTTGATCCATGTATTGCCCACACGGTGGAATGCAAGAAATTTCGGAACACAGAACTGCATTTTGTTGAGGTCATGTTGCTGCCTAGGTATGTGAATTCTGCCGCTTTTTTGTTGCCTATATTTCTAGACTATAAATTCAGTCTTCGTGTGTTTACACAGAAGTCACTTTCATGGGCAAGAGGATCCCATCTCTTAAAGCAATGTATTTGGATTTTCAATCATATAAGGTCATATGCATAAATTAGCATCTTCAACTTTTAGCTGTGAGGATTGTAAAACCATGATTGTTGTGACTATCAACTGAGGTTTAAACAGGAGTTAGAGTATCCCTTTATCCCAGCTTCTATGATGAAAAAAAAAAATATATGCTCATTCTGTTGTCTCTTTCTTAATTATTTTGTCCAACTGTTTGTTAGTTTTCTGCAATACCAATAAAACTTACCTTTTTTTTTTGGGCTTAGTATTCTAATTTAATTTATTTGCCTGAATCAACAAACATACAATTGCTTTCCAGACTGTGATTTAACACATTTAGTTCCCCTTTATTAATAATGAACAGTTGTTTTGATTTGGTGTTAAGATCTTTTCATATGTAATGAAGTAGGTGTATTTACTGCTGTGAGGATTGAAATTAATCCATAATGGTTTTATTCTTGAGTTGCCTTGTTGAGGAAGTGGAGTGTATAGTTTCTGGTCCAGCTATTAACATGGACAATTTCCAAACTTCTGCAAGATACCATGCAGATGGGCAGTTTTGCCTTTTCTGAGCTTGTTGATAACTTTGGTCTGGCTTTACCAAAATGTCCTTAATAACAGGAAAGTTAATAATTCCAGTATATAAATTGTAACTGGCCATTATGTAATAGTTAAAACTGTTGCTTAGACCAGATTAAAATATTAACTTTGTCAGAAATTATAAGCACATTTAAGTAACTCTGTTTTCAGCTTTATTTGGAACCAGGTATGCAGTAAGTCCCTGTGCAGACAAAGGTTAAAAAGAGTCAGTATTTATACATTTTCGAAAAAAAAATTATTGTAAAGAAAAAATACACTACATATGGCAGTAATATTTCAGGTACAGCAGGCCATAAAATGCATCAGTACTTCCATGTATCTTAAATAAAACAACAAACTAACATTACATAAAACTATAAAAAAGGGAGTACCATATATTTCATGCGCAAACTTCAAAATGCTTCTAGTACCTGAACTCACATAATTCTTGAACACTGACTTTAATCTTTCCTTTGTATATAAAGCCAACAATCACATCTTATATAACACCAGGTAATCATGTTCTCTTTAACCAGGATGATACATGAGGAGAAATGCCACTAGAACAAGCTCTATCATTTATCCTTTACTAGACTTATCACAGTTCCAAAGTTCATGACCACTTCATGACTTGAGTTTCCTTCCTTTTGTACCCTTTTCTTGCAAATAAATCTACCCAACCAGCTGAGTGATCTTTTCATAGCCAGCATTCACCAGGAACTTGAATGTGGCATCTTCCTTGAGGTCACCCAGTTCTTCACACTCCAGCAATTCTTCAGCGGGAAGTAGCAGTTCCTTTATGTCAGTCCCTGGTGATTAAGAGTGATATTCAGAAACTAAAAAAAAAAGTCATTTAATGTGCACAGCTAAGCCACTGGCAATATACCACGTCCACTGAAATTTTAGTTTATTAATTGTGTTTACACATAGATGGCCCTACAGGTGCTTAGTCATAAAGGAACCAGTTATTAGTTCTACTCATCTCAACTGTTTACTCTTTCCCTTGATTTTCAGTAAGATTTTTATTTTTTTTATTGTTATTAGTATTTTAATAACATTACAACAATCATAATGTTCATGATAATAACAGCATTGGTATTAATAGCAATGCATAATACAAATATTTTTCCTAAAAATTCAGGGAATGGAGAAATCTGGTGAGGTTACTATGTCCTACTAAATGACTTCTTGGTGGCTGAGCACTTGTGGAGCCATTTGTGTGCAACAAAATTCACAAGAAACTACTGTGGAAACTATTTGTACCCATGACTAGTGGGTTAAGATTCATTGCTGTATTTCACAAACTATACAAGAAAACTTAACAAAACAATTAAATAATTTCAAAATGCCAGTGGAAATAACCTGATGCTACTCCCATACCTTGTGTGAATGCCAGCTCTATAGTCTTGAAAAGCAATGTGTCACTAATTGCTTCTAGTGGATTGTCTGTGTCCATGTGATGCCAGGAGTTGCGAAGCACAGCACGCACCCAGATGTCTTTCTTCAACTCGGGAACTTCTTCTCCAGGTACAAAGGCAAGCAAATCTAAGGCCTTCTTGAAGTCAAACTCATTGGCATAGGTGTTTTCATCTCCAGTATAGAGCTGTTAACAAAAATATAAATATCTGTATGATACAACACATAATGTCTAAGGACTGATAATCTTCCTTTTCACAGAACTGCCTTTTAAGTATAATGTTTCTCCATAAAGGAAGATCAAATTGAATTTCAAGAAACCAATTTTAGTGAACATTATTAATAAGAACTATGAACACCATGTTACCTCACTGAATGATTACATACATGAACAAGCTCAGTAGGTGATAGGACCCTCATGGTATCAGCCTCAAGGGAGTGTGCATTGAGGACCGGTTCAGGCAACTGTTCCTGGTACAGAATGAGTTCCTCTTCTAAGGTCATAGTGTCATCCTCCATCACACTTGTATCTGCGCTGCCTGGCACACTAGCAGCCAGGTTGCATAATTTACTAAGGCTTAACAATGTCTGCAACAAAAATAATATGAAATATGAAATGAATCAGTTCTTACTGCCAAACCCAATAATCCTCAAAATATAAGGCAAAGTCTAAGCTCAACATCGAAAAGATCCTGACCAATTTAGAAATAATAACTATGAAAATGTATTCAGCATCATCATTATTTGATATAATGACAGTATAATGATAATGATACTAGTAATGGTAATAACAATAAAGTCAATACAGCAAGGAATTATAAACAGAGATAATTCCTCCATGCAAGATCCAGGGTAATAGTTTCACCTCACCTTTTTTCTGCTAAGGTAAGTCATCTCATCCAAGCCTAGCTGACGTAAAGTGGTGGAAGCTGATGGAAAATCTCTGGTTTGGATCTGATGCAACCATGCAAGGGAAGTGTAGTCTTGCAAGAAGCGAGAAAGGCCCCCTTGGTCACCATGGCTCAGCAAGCGACCTCGTTTACCTGTCTCCAAGTACCAACGAAACACAAAGTCCGAGAAACCCTGAAAAAGAGGAGTTAAATCCTGCTGTGAAATGTTCTTTTGTATGCTACTCGTACTGAGCAATAAAGATATTCAATGAAGGAATGGCTAGTTAAAATAATCGAAATGATCTGCTAAAGTTTCAAAGAAAGGGCACTTCTATATAGAAATAATGAAGAGGAAGAAGAGAAAGAAGAGGAAGAGGAAGAACAATGAATAAAATGAAAGATACTCTCATCAAAAGAATTCATTGTAACTAATGCAGAAAAGGTGTGAATAAGAATGGATAACTTTAAAAAGCAAGAGATTTGATCAGCATGTTTTGATCTTTATCAGAATTACATCACGCACATCTGGTGAAAATATCAGTGAGATTGACAATATCACCTCTTACTTTATGAAGGTATTCACAGTCATACATTCCTTTTAAACATGTTCTCACCAAATAATACATTCTCAGTCTACACCTATGACAGAAGAACATACAGCATGATACCCACTAACCCATAGCATTGGACTAAGATTATTTAATATCTAAGAAACAAGATTGTGTGTAACTTGTATCTATGGAAACTAATAGGCATAAGAACCCTTTCAAATGAGGAATACCCTTCTAAATTAACATTTCTTCTTTCTTTAAACTGCATATGGAGGCCACTGCATAAAACTGATATGACCAAACAAAAGCACCTCTCTCCCCACAGAAATCACACTTTAACAATGAACAAATACACCCCACTCTTTTCTTAAGTAGCTAAATCCTCTGCTGCACACATACCTCTGAGCCAAACTGTGTCATGTACTGACTCAGTCTTTCTTGGTTGTTGGTACGATCGCAGACTTCTACCAGCGTGCGGAAGTCACAGTACTTCTCAGCAAGTCCAACTGCTTGATCGTACTGCTCGCCTTGTACTGAAAAAAGGACATAGTTCATAGAGTTTAATAAAATTACTAGTTCTACATGTGAAACATCCTATAATATCAGTTCACCAGGAGATGGAATGAAAATAAATTATTGTAGTGAGGAAAGCTCCCTTGTCTGTTCTGCCATAAGAATAGGGAGCTTAGAAAGACCCATGTCCTAAAGGGGCAGTCACATTAGTCTATCCTGTTCAGGGATCCCTATTCAGAGTGGGATACTTCCCTAGCTGTAAGGGGAACCAAGACAAAAATCCCTGCCAAGAGCAAAACAAAAACTGTAGTAAAATTACTAGGAAGCTTATTACTTGATTGTCTAAATGATTATTATTATATCATGTTAGGTACAGTTGTACAGTAGAAATAAGTAATATATATTACAACTAACAATGATGTCTCACAAAAATTTTAAAGATTATCCAGACAAATGTTCATTTCATCAAGGAATGCAAATACACACCCATTCCTACATACTGAAAACACAGAGCTCACTTCAGACATTACTTGCCCTGGTGGACAAAGTGAGAACAATTATGGAATACCATCCACAAATATCATGATAGCAGAAAGATAAAAATAACAATAAGAGATGAAATCAACAAGAAACTTATCTTTGTATGATTGTAAGGCTGGCAAGACTGTTTCATGATCGACAATTACTAATATCTTATTCAATTTCAGTTGGTATTTGCTTCCTCCCAACTTTGCATTTTATCAGTACATAATTATGTCTCTCATATACTACTGATTACATTACTAACTATATATATATGATTGTTGGATTTTCTATTTCTGTTGAAATATGGGGTATCAGGGTAGCTGGCACAGTCGTATGATGTATACTTAATAAAACAGGTGAAATGTTTTTTTCTAAATTTAGTTTCTTTTTTTTTTTCCTTTTTTTTCATATGCAAACACATTCATAGAATTCTTAACTATTTTTGGTGTGTAGTTCATCCAAAAGACACTGGTCTTTTCTGGGACAATGTTTCTTAATCCTGCTCTGTATGAATTTTCTTATCTTTTGGTTATCATTTTACTGATTTTAAGATATATAAACCATTCATTAAACTACACTACAATTATCATTTTAAATATATATTTAGTAAATATAAAAACTGACATTGGAAATTCTACAAAAAAAAAATCACAAAAACTACAGACAAAAGATAAAAGGAATGAAAAGAGAAAAGAGCAAAGTCAAAAAAAGTCAAACACTCAATCATTTAGTTGAATAGTCTTCACACTATTGTATAAAATTAAATCAACCTCACACTACCACTTCAACTCTACAAAACATCCCCTCATCACAAGGAGTTCAGTTGATCAAATATCCTAAAGTGAACTAACCAAGAGGTTGAATCAAATTGTAGCGGTCCCTCTCATACGAGCGCAGAAGAGACTGGTGCAAGTCGTGGCTAACAGATACAAGAGAACGGAGTTGTGGCTGGTATCCGGTCAGAATGCAATCAGCAAGGTCAACCATCTGTGTGTAAAGCTTAGCTCGGGTTGCTCCATCTTCAGCTCTTGCTAGGCCAACCTGCAAATAACAGTTCAAGGTTTGTTTATCATACATTAAGAATAATTCAGGACTTCTTCAAAAACTGGAGAAGATAACAGACAATAATATAAAGAAATAAATATTTGCTTGTAGCTGTCATAGGATAAATACGTTAATTTTAATAATCTGAGCAACCTCCCCCCCTCCAAAAAAAAAGAAAAAAGAAAAAAGAAAAAAAGAATAATGCAGTACACTGGAGTAAAAGTAATGAAATCACAAGTCATCATACCTCCACTGTGGTGTTATGCTGCTCCAGCAGAAGGGTTCGCACTCCACGAGAACCCTGGGTGGCAGTCCAAGGTATGTGTTCAAGGGGAGGATCGTTAGCTGTCCCTGTGATCCCAGAAATAGATGCACTGCCTATCCTGGCACTTTGCAACAGTGCCAAGACAAGACTGTTTACCGAGTGAATAGTGGCTGGAGCATCACGAGGTGCGACATCAGCAGCCAAAACCTGGAAAATAGGGATATATTTGATTATACATTTAATATGAGTAATAAAGTACAGTGATATATCAAAAAAAGGCTGTCAATGAATTTCACAAATAAAATAAACAACTATTAAGATAACAAAAAAAAAAGAGAGAGAGAAAAAGAGAAAATGATTAATTTATCTATTTAATACCTCCTCTTGTGCACGCAACAATCCCCAGATGATGTCTTCAATCTGGCTTACACGGCGATAAAAGAGATCTGCATGGGTCAGTTTCCCTCTTGGAGTCTCTCCTCGCTCATTTAGCACATGCCTGCAAAATAGGTATGCCATTTTAAAACTACACTAGTTTTCTTATATCATAATACTACCTTTATGGCTTACACCATAAAATTGAAATGTTTTAACCCACTGGATCAGGTGATGCGACTGTAACATAATGAAAAACTTAGCTGAGGGACAGGTAATGCAAATATGCCATTA
>NC_061830.1:12402490-12439990 GCF_019202785.1 Penaeus chinensis
TTAATAAAGAAATAATTACACTAACTCAAATCATGAAAAAATATATATATATTTCATAATATATAAAATCTTGTTTAAATTTACATATGTACATGTTTTTTTTTTTTATTCATTAACATATTTTTCTTCAAGGTTGTGGCTCAAGTACTGGAACTTCAATTCACTACTAATAACAGTGCCAGTATGAACTCTGAGCATATACACAGGTTGGGAGGCAAACTTATGTTGTAGCACATGTAGTTTGTGTAGCCGTACGTTGGTTAAGATATTATGTATTAATAGACATACTATTCCGGTAAAGAAAATGTATCATAGACTGTTACATTTGGGCAATAAGCATCGTTACATTTAGGAGAGAGACGCCTATTAAAGTTCATACTAGGAAGCACCAAAGGCAAAATGGAAAACATTAGACTCATCGTGTGTGTGAATGTTTTTCTTCAAATACACCAGCTTTTAAACCATCATCATAAACTGAACTAACATGTCAATCATAATTACTCACAACTAACCTCCTTTCAATCTTACTCATGAAATCATGTGATATAATCCATTTCTGCAGCATTCTCAAAGACCCAAAGATGTCTGCCCGAAACCAAGTTATAACCCAACAAATAAGACAAGATTGGATCAACAGGGAATATATTGAGGTAAGCAATTTGTGATTACTATGAGGGTATATTGCGGTTTCCTTAAAAACGCATTTAAATTAAACCCTTGTAACACAAACATAATTGGAAAACAAAATATTTGTTAGAAATTTGTTAACTACAATCTCTCCTACTTTTAAAAGATTATTTTGAACAACATTTTCTCTTGCTTTTAAAACAATAAGGACCTACTATGCACATGATTACTAAATTTTTCTTCATATAATTTTTCTCCCTTTTTACACCAGGTCATTACTAGTAATATCAAAAGGATAGCAGAGTTCCTGAATAGCTTCGACATGTCATGCAGATCTAAGCTGAGCCAGCTGAATGAGAAACTGACGACATTAGAGCGGAGAATTGAGTACCTAGAGGCTAGGGTCACCAAAGGGGAAACACTAAATTGATCTTGGCTTTGTAATCTTGCATTGGAAAGAATATATATTGGTTTTGTAATCTACTTGCAATGGAAAGTAAGGAAAATCTTTTGCTTTGTATAGTCACTACTTTCAACAAGTATCATAAATGCCACTATTACATGGTAATGTGTACCTTATTTTACTTTTAAGTAAGCATTATGGCCGCATGCAAAAATGTATGTGAACATTTCATCAGTTTAGACATTAACCAGCATATGGTCACAAAAGTTATACATAATGAAAAAAATTATTATTTTTTTGTGTCTTAATGCTGGTACATAACTTGAAAACCATTATACCAAATAGTTTTAATTTCCAAAGAAACTGTGAAACAATTTTGTGTATATATTGTTTCTTCTGTTAAGTGACCTAACTGGAATTAATATGCAAAAAGATATGACCTACTAACACACTATTCATAATACCTGGATTCTATAAGTAATATGAGTTTCCCCTTTTTCATACAAAAATCAAAGTATTCAATGGATGCACCTATTCTGGAATCCAGTGGATAAAGCAATGGAATATGTTCATTTGTCTTATTTGCTGGGAAAGCCTTCACCTATTCTATCAAATTATACATGTATTCACTTTTAATTACTGTTCATATTTCCTACCTAAGTATATAACGGTACTTCTTTGTAATAAATACCCATAAAACTGACTGAGTTTTTCTCCTACCATGGTATTTTTTTTATATATTAATGGAACTAAATTTCAAGATTTAAGCAAGAATCTCACAGAATTATGCCTAGAAAAATAAAAATTATTTTATTTATAAGCAAGAGACTAGAAAGGTAGTGTATGTTAGAAACTACAATTAAGATTGTATTCCTTTCCCCCAAAGAATCCATACTTTTTTAACATTTTCCAAGTGTTTTTAAACTATTAAAATATTTGTCTATTTTACTTGTTATAAAATAAGCCTATTATTATTTCTGTGCCAAATGTGAAATAATTTTAGAGCATCCTAAAACTTTCAAGATGTGGGTAACACTTCAGGCTTTTGACCTTAAAAAAAAAAACTGTCTGTACAAAGGAATTTGTAATAGGCCTAGCCTAACAGAAATATATTTTTTAAATGTCACAGAAACTCCCACAAAAAAATATGTTATTAGTATGTAATACTTTGTCTTATATGACTATTAACAAAGGATTGAAGCTTTAGTTCATTACTAATAGTGTGATTATTATGACTTGAAAAAGAGAAGTGAAACCCTATGCCAGAATTAATGGAGCTTCTATAAAAATGAAGAAAAATGGTTGACTGGCTGTCATTTAATAGTTATACAGAAATGTTTTTGCCCTGATACAGGTTTTAAAATTTAGAAATTAGTTTTATTTTAGAAGAAAACAGAAGAAAGCTAAATACTGGTTAAATCAATCACATCATTTGTAATGCGCAAAAAATATCAAATATCTACCTGACAACATTCTTCCAAGTAAGTGAAATGGTTCAAGTAAATGAACCATTTTAATGAATAAGTGAAGATTAATAATTAAAAAAAAACTAAAAAAACAACAGCAACACTCACCAAGGGCATAAACCAATTGCTGCGAGACCTGAGGGTTCACTGCTGCTGTCAAAACCATGACTGATGACACCCCTGAGGTCGGCTGCATGTCAACCAACCACACCCTCAACTGTGTCGCTCCTGCTCTCTCACGGCCCTGTAGTGTGATTCCAAATAGGCAACATACACTGATCTATATCCTTATAAGTTTAAAATTATCACTATTTCTATACAAATATTTCTGAAACTAGAAAAAATAAGTAAATGAATAGAAGACACCCAAAGTAATTACACTGGCTATTCTATTAAAATCCACTTGAAACTTGCTGTGACCTGTGGTGGAGGGCCTACAATCAGACATCCAAGCCAGCAGTAACACAGTGAACTATCTGCCCCAGAAAAGGCCAACAAACCTCAACCATATTTCTGGCAAGATAGAACCAAACTGATTCTTTATTTAACATAAATCACCAGAAAGGTCTATGTGGTCAGAGTATTTGTGGTGAACATTTCTTGGGTATGGCTTGGATATACAGGCCTGTTGGAAACAGGCAAGCATCTTCCAAACATTAATTAAAATAATAAACTAAAAACAGAAAACAATATGTATGGTATTTGCTCAGAATAGTGCCACATAACCAGTGCTCTTTGTACTTTGGCAAAAGCCAACCGACCTATCCCAAACAAAAGTCTGTTGTTTTTTTAGCTTTTTTTTAATTATTAATCTTCTATTTAGGAAGTTTTTGGAATGCTCCCTTATTTGACAATTGCTGATCCATATCTAGCCAGAATGTATATGATACAGATTTGTTTGCCTTTGAAGGAGCACAAAGTATGGAGGCTATAAGCACAGATTCACGGTCTTTAATAAATAAATGTGGCCTTACATTATAAATATTTTTTATACCATGTGTACAATCCAGTTCTAAAAATTTCCCATAAATATCACACTTACCCAAACATGATCAACAAATCCTTCTCTGATGTATTTTTCAACATTACACTCATAAACAAGCTTGTCAGGTTCATTAGGGATTAAGTACCACTTCTGCAAGGAGTTGGCAGACAGCACCAGCACTGAACGTTCATCTGACTCTGCACCAGGAACTGCTACTGCACGGACCAAGCGCTGCAAGGAAAACAATTTGCATATTGAATAATCAAAGTGATGTGCAAATAACATCTGATGTATGGGGTGTTCTCTTAAGAGATACAAACCCTATATGTATCAACCCTCTGACATTCAAAGAAACTGCTGTTGAAACATACCGCTTCTGGGGCTTGCGTGGGCATGGATCCAAACACTAGTGAGGAAACTCTGCGTGATATACCCCCTAAGAGCCCAGCAGGAACCTTCAACTGCCTCACATTAATGGTTTGGTTCCCACCCGAGCCCTGGCCTGGTTGGATGAGCAGGGTGGTGGATGTGGTTGTGGCCAGCAGACACCCTAAGGATGACCCCAGGAACACCAGGCTGTCACACTCTTGACCCTGTTCAGAAAAATAATTCTAGATGAGGTAACAAAGAAAGTATTTGGCATTACAGAAAAATATGAGAGATTAATAATGTGTAAGTACAATATTTTAAAATTAATCTTTATTTTTTATTTTTTACTTGTTCCTTGAAAATTACCTGTAGTTCGGTGCTGACTTCAAAATATGAGCCTTCATGTGCTATACTGGGCCAGAATCTGACAAACCCCTCGGGTGATGCTGCTACACACGCTGGTACCTATAGATAAATTATTTCTTTTGATTATATTTTTCCTTTTTGCTTTCTGTTAATCTTCATCAAAATATGTATTTCTTACACAGCAAACATTCTTGATATATCTATACCTGGCCTTCATTTGCTGCATATACAACCACCAGCTGGGCTCTGTGTGCTAAGTCTGACGGAGGTAGAGTGAGTTCCCGAAACTGGTGGTTGACAAGGCGTCTTGAGTCATCCACTTTATACCTCCACACTAAGAGACGTCGGCCACACACAAGCCACGCCCAGCCACACTGTGATAAAACTGCTGACATCTCCACATTTCCTAGGGAATCACGATCATAAAAAAATAAAATTATATGATTCATTAAAAGGATACATCTCAAAACCTTGTAATATTTCTGAAGTACCTACATGGTGCCAGACACAAATTATTTCAAATATATATATATCTAATAATATCTTGCAAGGGAAAGTCTTACATCACGCTAGATGCCTAACTGCAATATATTTATGAACGCAACAAAATATTACAAAAGAACAAAAGGAAACAGGATGGCAAACTTACGGTCAGCAAATGTCAGGGCTTCCATTACCAAGGCTGGCAGGGAGGCCCCATAGCTCTCTAGGGTATACTGGCCACTGCCTTCCATGAGCTGTGTTGCTTGCAGAGATCGATTGAGAGGTGTGGAGCGACTGTGGACAAACAAAAAATGCTTAGATTAGTATATGACAAGTAAATCATAAAACTAAATGAAAGTAAGGGGGAAAAAGTAAGACATATATAAACTTCAACAGATTTTTAATTCTAATTTGCTCTTGATATGAGATAATAAAATTTCCTGTATTTTTTTTTTTTTTTTTTTTTTTTTGGGCTTATTAGAAAAAAAGTAAATACTATTTAAAATATAGTACTGCATAATGTGATACTTATATCAATCACATAAATGTAATATATACTAGTTTATAAAAAAAAGCTATGGCATTCATGGCTTTAACAGACAAAACAAATATTTTCTTTTCTTGTGTAGACAGCTATCATGAAAAATTCCATGTCCATTTCTATCACAAATCTGAATTAGTTATTATATTAGCATCCCCTTTCCATGACCTTCCCATTTCTCCCTTCTTCCTTCTTTCTTTTATTTATTTATTTTTTCTGGCCCATTCAGAAAAGTCTAGTTTTAAATGGTTGCCAATTAGTGACCAAATAAATGTTCAGGTATTCTATATTTCCCCAAAGCTGGTTCTCCAAAAAAAAAAAAAATATATATAATAATAATAGTAGTGACAACAACCCTAACCCCACTACTACTACTACTACTACTACTACTACTTTTACTACTAATTACAATAATGAAAATAATAATAATAATAATAATAATAATAATAATAATAATAATAATAATAATAATAATAATAATAATAATAATAATAATAATAATAATAATAATAATAATAATAATCATTATCATTATCATTATCATTATCATCATCATAAAACAAAACTAGTACTAGTACTACTGAGACTATTACTAATATAAATAATAATAATCCTTATTATCATTATTATATAATAATATGAACAATAACCATAATGATTACAATTATGATTATGATCAT
Organism: Penaeus chinensis; assembly: GCF_019202785.1. Classification (NCBI taxonomy): domain Eukaryota; kingdom Metazoa; phylum Arthropoda; class Malacostraca; order Decapoda; family Penaeidae; genus Penaeus; species Penaeus chinensis. Next base: position 12,408,411 of record NC_061830.1, read on the forward strand.
TATTATTGTGATTGGAGGAGTGATACTGAGGACGATGACAATGACAATGATGATGATGATAATAATAATAATAATAATGAGGATGATAATATGACTATAACAATGAAAATGGATATGATAATATGACTATAACAATGAAAATGGATAATAATAATAATAATCATAATAATATTTCTACATTCCTCTTACCCTGGTGTTGTAAATGGTGATCGCCTCGCACTGGTATTGAAGCCAACTGCACTGCGTCTGCGTGCAGCAGCAGCTGCTGCTGCTCTTGCACTCGCAGATGTGAATGAAGTATTGGCTGCCCCTCCTCCCCCTCGGTCTGAGACTGGAGTGTACATCTTGCAAATGGGAATGCAGATCTGCAACAAAATCTTGCATTAATGTCTGAAACCTTGATGAGCTAATATCTGATACTTTTACCTTTACAGTGCTTCTATTTAACTTTTGCTTGATGTGTATAAAGTACCAGCATATAGGAGTAAATATGTTTTGGTAAAAGAAAAATATTTATGAAAATGTCATAAATTAAACCTAATTAACCCATGCTGAAAATGCAACATGATCACCAAGATTCAGTAAGTATTAAGAACAGGACCACAGAATAGGACTTTGAAAAGTGCTTGTGGGAATTCCTTCACTTTATGCTAGTCACTTTTTATACTTAACAGTGTTATATTATGTGGTGGGATTTATAATCTTTACATTAACTTTTCCAAAAAAGATTTTGCACTGCACATTTCTTTTCTTTTTTTTCTTTTTCTTTTTTGACAGTAACAAAACACCTCCTTGTAAGCACTGCTATGTGTAGTTTTATTAAATAGACAGAATTTCACTGTGGTGTCTGGCATCCAGTTCACTAAACTCACTAAAATGCTCAATGTATTATGACGAGCATATCTCTAGCTTGATGAAATGGACATTTGATAGGCTGAGTGAAGTGTATTGCATATGACTGGTTATAATTTAAATACAGCATTTTTAAAAACTTCTGCTGGAAGTTGGTGCTGTCATAAATGACATGTGACATTAGATTTTGTTGATTTTGCACCTTGTACCACCTTGTGCTATGCCAAGCATTTACTACAAAATAACAATATTTTGAGTATTGGAAAACTATAGGATATAAACAATAGTATATGAAGACATTGCCAATTTCACAAAATGGGGAAACATTGTCATAAAAAAAAATCTTGTATGCCCACATCTTCCCATACACACAACCTGAGAAAGAACTAGGGATAATGTTACCAAGAGCTACGCACAGATTTCGAGGGAAATAGCCACTGCCATCTTGTAAAGCATAAAAAATAGAGTAAAAAAACATCACATGTACAGGTTTTCTAGCCTCATATCTACTGTAAAATGATAAGTTATCTACAACACCCTCCCACAGATGGTTCTTAATGTCCATTTTCTATAAGTTGGCACGAAATGCTAATAAAGGAGGCTACAAGGGGACACATGCACCCCTGTCTAGGGAACAAACAGAAGGTAGGAAAGGTTCGGTTTGGAATTTTGGTTTCGTAGGATAGCTTGGTCTGTGGAGGGTACGTCGCTCTTGGTAACAAACACCATAACTAACAGGCAGAGAAGCGTGTAAGTATAATAACAGAGAGAGAGAGATGTGTGTTCATCCTGAATGTAATCATCAGATGAAAATTTACTCTCGTGCCAAATAATTACAATACGACTACCAAGTTGAAATCATCTATAATCAAAACTTAATGTTGGTATGCTGGGGGTATGGTATGGTATCTATTCACTAATTCTTTACTCTTTCCTATTTGTTAAGCCAGAGAATGAAGAAGCAAAAAAGAAACAAAAAATTCACTTAAAATTTTTCAAAATATTTCCGTCCTTCAAAACATGAATCATAACTATGACTCGGTTACTCTTTTCCTTCGAACCTACTGACAAATCGCTCCAAAGACTTAAAATAACAGCATAAAAGCGTTATATTCTTACATCAAATAACAGAGCAAAGTAAAAATCCACTGGATATAAGCGTACGTTGCGTTCCCGCCGATGTCTTCAACTCAAATAATAACAAATGTGGACCGGGGTCGTTCTCGTTGCGAATCCACGTGAATCCGGTCCAGGAGAGTTATGCGAACGGTTGAATTTGCTATGAAGTTAATATGTATTGAAGTTAATATGTATTTGTAAATGATGATAATGATCTGGACTATGTGATGAGTGGATTTTTCGGATATCTTGGTTTGTATATATATTTTTTTACGCGTTTTTATTGCAAAACCTCCTGGATCGGTCTAAAATTATGCGAACGGTATACATTTCAAATTAAAGATGACTCTTAGATTGATTTTGGGCTCAACATTGTTTCACACATCCATCAAATCTTGCAATTTATTTATTTTTTCTTATAGTCTGTGTATTTTGCATATGTTTTCTACCTCAAATCCGTCGAAATGGAGTGTAATGTGCAATTATTAACCGGCAATACTGGACTCAACAAGTGGGGAAGATAACCTCAAGAAGCGGTGGGTTTAGCTTATACATTATTTGTTATTCGTACATCTTTGTTTGTGTCCATTAAAATCCCGGGCAGGTCTGAGTGATGAATGATGTCAGGGACCAGCTGCAGTGGTGGGTCTTCAAGGTAAAAATCCCTCAGTGCTCACTCAGTTCCGAGTTGTGCAAATTATGGGACTTTCCAACAGTTCATATCGTATATTTATTAATGTTGCTATCTACTATATTCGGATGGCAGATATTGATAGGAATCCATAAATACAAAATTTGATGTTTCTAGATACGAAAAAAATATATTGAATATAAAAGTAATGCATGGATTGCCTTGCAGTGATAATGTTCACTGAATCACTGAATAACTTCCAGTAAATAAAAAAAGGTCAGTTTTCTTGTAATTATATTAGCTGTCTTCTATCCAAATCCACCGGAAGTCCTGCAGCTTCAGCCTTATGGTGTGGAAAACTGTCAAGCAGCGGCTTCAGTGTTTTGCTTTGCTTTTTGTTCATGCTCCGAATGCCATCCTCGTTGGTTGTCGTGGCGGAGGGGCATACAAGGCGGATCCCAATATTGGGGATTTCCTCCACCTTAGGCCTTATCACATGACTCAGCCAGTTCTGCATGACTTTTCTTCTCCCCTTTTTCTTTTCCTTCTCTTCTCCAACCCTTCTTCTGTCTTCTTTCTAAGATGTGAGAGCATGAAAGGTTGGCTTCAGGTCAGTCCCGAGAAGTCATGGGCACGGTATTCCCTTGCCCCTCATGGGGACACTGAGGGGTAGATCGTTTCTCTTACCAACCTACTTCAGGCTCACCATGGCCAATAATAAAGAGTTTGCATCCATATTACAAACATCGAGGCTTGTCCTTTTACCAACTAACCTCCATAACTTTAACTTCTCTGGTTTCCTTCATACCTCTCCTTTGATCACGTCTCCGACCACTGCTGTTGCCATCCCTTCCTCAACCCAGGTCATTACTCAACCTCTATCCCAACATCCTCCACTCCATCTCCTTCTGCAAATTCTTCTTCATTATCTGCCCCCTCCTCCTTTATTACAGCTCTTCATTCTTATTACCCACCTCCCTGCATTACTGTTTCAATCCACACCTCTCCCTCTCCCCCCTGCCTTCGCCCTTCTACTATTTCCATCTTTACGAACCTTTTGAGTATTCTTTCTAGCAGCCTCTTGCCCGACAATACCTCTTTTCCAACAACGTCTCCAAAAACAAGTAGGAAAAGTTTCCTTCCGCAGCCGTTTTGGTCGACCACGCCTTGCCACAGTTATATCTAACAAGTCCCAATCTCGTGTACTATCTGCCCTGACTGGCCTCACTGGCAAACCTATTCCTGCCCAGCTTCACTCTTTCCTGCACCGAAACTGTTTCCATCTCCCCAGCTGATTGCCCTGTTTACGACAAGGATTTGGTCAGAATGTGAAAACGACCTTCTTCTCTGCGTCGTTGTCTATGATGCAGTGTCAGTACAGTGCTACACTATTCCCCCTCAGGAACCGCCGAAAATCCTACACCAATATTACCAAGATTACCTTCCGCAGACATGACCTATGAAGTTTATATTGACGGGGAGTCCTGCCCTGACCATATCGACCCCTTCACCGTCAGTGTCGAAAATGTTGACGTTTATGCCACCCTGCTGAGCACTGTCGCTCCACAGCAAGTTGCCTTCTTTGTGCCCAGCCTGGTCATGACCGCTGAAACTCCTCTCCGCAATCACGCACATGTGTCCAAGGTCTATCTAAGTGCTTATATAGACCCTGCATGTGCCTATTGTGGTCACTCCCATAATGAATTTTATAGGAGCTGCCCTACCTACAATTGGGAGTCTGAGGTTACAGTTCTCAGATTCACGAGGCGAGACAGGAAGCATGCCGACGAAATTTTTCTCATGCTCACTACTCCATAAACCATAAACATGCTATTGGAACAATTATGGGGCAAAGAAGATATGACCACATCAACAATAGTTATAAGAGGCTAGGATTATTAAAACTCAAAGATGGCATTGATTTTAGATATGCAAATTTTGTATCTGAAAATATAACCAATGCTATAGAGAAAAATAAAGGTATTTCTCTCTCCTACAAAATCCTCTGTCGAGAACCACCCAGAGCCAAGCAGACGTTAGATATCAAGGACCCCGAGCATGGAGTAGAATTCCTGCATCCACTAGAGCAAAACCAACAAAGAACAGTTCCAAAAAAGCTCTTCATGAACAAATATTTTCAAAATACTAAGTATAAAAGATAGTGCATTATGCCAATGTTTGAAAAAATAGTTATTACGTTTTTTCCTTTGTACAGTATCATTCTGTTTCAATTTTGGGCTTTTGTATCCCGAAAATAAATTTTGTTCAGTTTATTTCTGTATCTTTTATAGCCATGGTCAATAATTTGATGCACTCGATGTTTAAGAAGAAGTTTTTATACAACACAAACTCATGTGTAATATTATTTGGTCAATCTCATCTCCTTATCTCCCTCAGTGTCTATTCCTCCTCCTCCTTCCCTCCCAAATTCTTTTGTAATTCTACATCCAGATACTCCAATCTCTACCATATCCTCGGTGTCTACTCTTCTTTCTTCTCCCTCTCCCTGTCGCACCAGCCAATCTACACGTCCCTCCCCTACATTCTACCACATTCTCTCCTACAGCTACATCTTTCTCTGCTCCTTAGACGGCTGTCTCCTCTTCTCTTCCTCATAAGAAAACTTTATTTTCTCAGACCCCCCACCCCACCCAATTCATGAAGACATCCAAAACTTCCTAAACATGAGCCAAGAGAACGCTCCGCTCCCTCATCCACCCTCCAATCCCTCTATTCCTATTCGCTCTACATTTAAAGTGTTATTTCTTCTATGAATGGCATTGCTTCATTGATTAAACATCATTCTAATAGTTCGTGAGAAATAGACATCAGAATTATCTAACCTTTTGCTGGTGTATACCACAAACCATGACCATACTATTATTTGGAGATTACTTACCTGTATTTTGCAGAGAAGCTGCATCTTGTTTAATGAATGTATGTTGTGTTATCTAGTTAAAATAAAGTAAATATAGGCATCTACAAATTGGCAAGATGTTCTACAAATTCAGTAACGCATTTTGGTTTCCTTTTTAGAACATTGTAAATTTAAATTATATTCATTACTTGTTTCATATCTAGTTGTGTTAATATGTAGACAACAAACTGATATATAACATGTATTGAAATTGTATGAATATATTACATATAAGTACTTTTAAAAGGTAAATGGGTTTATAAAGCTTCATGAAAAATACATAAACTCAAACAGGGGATGTGATGAAATGCAAAACTTGAAGTTATTGTTCTAGGCTAACTCACAGGCACCAGAAGTAACCCCAAGCTTGGAATTTATAAACAACACATATTCAGAATTTTGATGCAGATTTTCCAACCGATGTCAGTATGATTATGCCCTTTTATTTTCAATCCCAAGGCAGTTCAACTTGTAATAACATTCTTGTAATAACGTCTGAAAATTGCAGATGTCATAATACGAAATTCCATTTCATTTATTTCAAAACATCTGCAACTAGCAACCAATATGTAGTCCAATCTAATCTATACATTTCAGATTTATTGTCCCTATGTATTTCACATTTAGGTCTTGCTATGTTTCTTGGTTGCATGTCAGTGACCCCATGTAATTGTGCAGTAGATATAACACTTCCATTTTCCAGTTCCTTCAGATCCTGCTAGCTATTAGTCAGCTTTATCTTAGGTATAGGCTGAGTCTTCTTGCACTGTCTTGCTATTTACAGGCACAAGAGCCTGTTGGAAATGTAAGCATAGACGGATCATGCTTTCTGGTACTGAAAATCCGCCATTTTAAGCTAGGGTGTATGAGGGGTAAGTATTCAATTTAGACGTTTACTTGTGTAAGTAGGAAAACCGAGTGTTTTTTTGTTTTGGTTTTTTCTACAGGATGAATCGCACGGCTGGTAAGTACTGTGCCAAGGAAGTTAAATTTTACATAGAAGTTAGGAAAGTGGCTGGATATAAAGGTCTGTATTAATTGATTCTATTTGTGATTTTGTATTTTTGTTGATGGTGATGCAGAATTTTTACAAGTGAGAATATAGTACTTTGAATTTTCCAAGAACTATTCTATTAACTTTGGTTCAGCAACACATCTTGGTCCTGAGAGCAGTTGGTTGCATTAAAACCTGGCATTATCGTGTTATTCAGGGAGAATACTGCCTTCAAACTTCTGGACTTATTGAATGAGGAAGCCATATTAGGGATTCCGTGGCAGATATAGTCATAAATTTGAATTTAACTATAAAACTCTTGCAAGTAACAGGCAAAAAAAATCTTGGTTTGGGATTTTGGAATCAACAGCATTGTTTCAATCTATCCACACGGGTTTAAGTCATATGAAGCATGTACTTTTAGGAGCATAAGTCCGACTGCATTTACAGCCAAGCAAATGTTCAGACGCTAGTGTTGCAGTATTCGTCTTATCCAAAGTAAAACAAAGATGAGGGACAAGCAAAGGGGGACGGGAATGAAGGGGGAGGCAACAAGGCGGGGTAGGGGATATGGCTAGTAGCAAGTATTACGTATTATTGCTATAATGATAACATTAAGTTTAACATTATCATTATTTTAGGGTAAACAGACGAGCTTGGTTACTAGTTGTTTTGCTATACTTTGCTTGTAAATAGATAAATGACAGTAATGGTTAATATTTCAAAAGCAATTAAAAGTGCGACATTCAAAGCCATGTAGCACTATAGGAAGGTATAGTAGCGAAAAAGGTAAGGAGGAAGGGTGAGTTAATGATTAAATGTGCAACACGTCAAAAGTCGTAGACCACTTCAGGGCATTGAAAGGGGTGGTAGAGCAAAAGGAGCAAAGGGGGGTGGGGTGTGTTGGAAGGGAGTGGGAGGAAGGGGTGTAGAGAACATGAGGAGGAGGAGGATGGATGTCGGCAGTCACTTTTACGGGTAGAAGGAATGGGAGTAGAGAGATGGGGGGAGGAGGAGGGATAAGCGTGTTTTTGGGGAGTCATGATTAGAAAGTTTTGGATAGCCTCAAGAGTTTCTGAAAGGGAGTTGGGTGACGAGGACTGAGTAACGAAGGTCTTCTTATGAGAGGTAGAAGAGGAGACAGACGTAGGAAAAGCAGAGAAAGAAGTAGGTGTAGGAGAGAATGTGGTAGATGATGGAGTGTAACGTTCTTATTGTCGGATGCGACAGGAAGAGCAAGAAGAGGGAGGGGTAGACACTGGAGAAGCAGTAAAGATAGGGGTGTGTGCAAAGGAACTTGGCTAGAAGAAGGAGTGGGTACAAGTGGGAATGTGAGGAATAAGGGTAAGAAATACTGAAGATGTAGAAACACCTTGAGACGAAGAGGGAGGGGCGGAGCGAAGGGCAGCGCCGGAGTAGGGGACAAAATAAAAAACCTCGTCGACATGCTTCCTGCCTGGCCTCATGTAGAATGAGACCAAGTTTGTGTCGGAGAACTGCCACCTCAGACTCATGTTTTTGGTAAGTTAGCCAATATAAAATACATTATGGAAGCCAACACAATTGACACATGTGCGTGACTGTGCAGAGCATACCAGGTTGGGCACACATAGGACAGCGGGCTATGAGGGACAGTGTTCAGCAGGGTGACCAAGACGCTAAATTTCTGGCATTGATGGGGAGGGGGAGGGGGGGGGTGATATGGTCGGACAGGGCAGGACTCTATGCCAATATAAACATCACGGGGAGGTCATGTCCACGAAAAGGAATCTTGGTAACATTGGTGGAGGACTTACGACGGCCTCCTGGAGAAATCGTGTAGCACTGTACTGGTACTACATCATAATCAACAAGGCAAGTGAGAGAGTCGTTTTCACAGTCTGACCAATTCTTAGCGTAGACAGGGCAATATGCCGGGAGATAGAGACAGCTCTGTAAGGGGAATCACAAAAAAACGGCAAAGAATATGTGATGTGACGGTGTAGCTGTGTGGAAAGCTAAAACGTGATCAAAAGTCTACGGTCGAAAGTAGACTATTTCTGAATAGGACATCAGTCATATCTACTTTTGCATTTTTTCATCATCGTAATCACCAAATAACTATTTTTCCACATACACTTGAAACATTCTGAATACATAGGGGTTTGGTCATATGCTTTAAAATAAGCAGAAATAGTATCTTCTCGAAATTTTCTTCGACATAGCTGTTGCAGGTTCACAGAAAGTCCTAATTCTATAAAGTTTATCTATTAAAACTTTCCTTTGGGTGATCAACTTTACATTTTCTTTATGAACCCTCGTTTTAGGGGGGAACTATTATAAATTTCAAATGCAAAACCTGTAGCTTCTAAATAAGTTAGTGATTGTTTGTGTTTTCATTCTACTTTTCATGGAAAACATCTATGATACTGATATTGAACAGCACATATACATACACACACACACACACACACACACACACACACACACATATATATATATATATATATATATATATATATATATATATATATATATATATGTATATATATATAAACACACAAATACACACACTCACACACACACACACGCATATATATGTAAACAATACATAGCCAGACTGGATGGTACGTTTCACACTTCTGTCCCCAGCAGCTGCCTTTCCTCCTTGGGCTTACGCAGTTGCCTGCTCGGCGCTCTTTTTTGGCACATCTGCGATGTAAGTAAGCATTCGTCCTCATCAGACAGAGGAAAGAGATGGCAGACCGACTAAGCCACACAGGGTCCAGCTCCACCACCTCGTCCTCGACCTGGGAGGACACGGAGGTCTCTTGGGGGTCTCACATCTACCTTAGTTAATACCCCTTTCATTCACCTGCACTAAGGCCACTCTCTCTCTCGCTGATATCTGGTGGCAAGCAGTGCTCAAGAAACTCTCACTGGCAATATGTATATACATATATAAATGTATATATATGTATATATACATATATATATTTTCATGGTGGCTTTGCCTCAAAGACTGGGATCTGATTACGAGGCTCAACCTCCACCACTTGGGTTCCAGATGTTCCAGACGACAACGGCATAGGTTGCAGTGGCACACCTGGAACAGGCACATTTGGGTAAGCCTTTCATTCCACTGCAGGACATAGGCCTCTCTCAATTCACTATCGAGAGGTTATTTGGCAGTCTTAAACTTGTCTTTTTGGATGCCCCTGCTAATCAACCGTGGTTCGGCGCGCTAACACTTGTACCACGGCGACTCTCTGCCCTTCCAAGCGCCCCAGCAAGCGTGTCCGGAAAGACGAAAGCACCTAGCATCGGCAGAAAGCGAAAGTAGGTCTTAGGGAGGAGCAGACTTCTCAGCAGAAGGAAGAGAGCCACGCTCATACAAGTGATTGCTCCGCAGTTGTCCACGCTGTTTGAGGCCTGTTGTAACGCTCTGTTTTGCATAAAGTTCAGTGCCAGTTCTGTTTCTTGCCTAACTACATAGTTACATGGACATGGCACCCCCGCGGCTGGGCAGGGGCGGCTATGGCACGACCTTCCTGAACGTTCAGAATGACCTCGTCGCGAAGGTGATGGAACTGTTCGGCAAATGTCACGACTTCCTATGCCTCTTGAGCGTGTGTCCTATCCAAACATATGTGTGTGTGTGTGAGGGATTGTGTGTTCGTGTGTGTGTGTGTTCGGTATAGAACTGGTCTGGGATTTCTCGTGTCCCTTGGCCTCTTTCTTACCTCCTTTTCTCTCTCTCTCTTTCTTATGTACATATATTCACACACACACACACACACACACACACACACACACACACACACACACACACACACACACACACACACACACACACACACACAGATGTATAAACATAGATGTGGAACGTACGATTATTGGGTTGGAAAGTTTCGGAATTCAAATAAACATCCTTCAGATTGCCCAAATATCTATAATTTGATTACGAAAATTATGATTTCCGAGCCCTCCTACTGGTTCCTCATTTCGTGAGTCTTATACTCACTAAATGGCCAGCGAACCTTATGTTTGCTACCTGGACCATGAGAAGCCTTATGCTTTTGCAGTGTGAAACGTAACATTAGACAAGATGTCTTATACTCATTTATAAACAGCGAGCCTTATACTCTCTGTCCCGAGCGTCTTCCTTCATGCGGCTTGTCTCCGCTTCTCCCCTCCACATCTCATGTCTACGTCTCCCGTCTACGTCTCCCCTCGGGTGGATACGAGTTTAAAATATTTTCTCTGACACGATATCAATTGTGACTAAAATAACATTAAATGGATGTACAATTATTCTAGTATCATAGTCTATCTTTGTTCGGTGAATTACAGTTACAAATGCTGAGACATGTAAATAGTAAATGCGTAATGATTTTGGTTGTGTTTCATAAAAACCCTTAAAGATTATAAAATGATAATTATTAACTTTCTTATATGGAAATACTTTATTAATTGCGCATTATACTTTGTTGGAGTAATTAAACACAAGTTAGTATGCTTAAGTAAGCAAACCAATTCTTGTGACCATGAATAGGTCTAGAAAATGGGATCCAACGAGTACCATAACGTGTGTTGCTTGGTTCCCGCGATCTCTGCCATACTGCCCATACACGCTTCGCAGCTGCTACCAGATCCTCCATGTTTCTCTGGTTAAGAGATGCCAATACCGACTGTAAATATGGTTGTCGTGTGACAAATATGTACGTCTCATAAGTTCACTTACATCACCTAGAGATGTGTAATTCCGGTGTCCTGATAAAGGGACCGACTCAACCTCTAAGTGGAAGTCCTGAGGTGACTGCCCATCTCGTAGGTATTTGGAAGCAAGCAGACTAAGGAATTCGGTTGCACTTGATGTACCACGGAACTTTGCTTGGACTCTGTCTTTAAACTCTGTCCAAGAAATTGCACCATAAAATAAGGAGGTGATTACCCGGTCTACATCACCCTTGCAATGCATTCTTGCAGCACGGATACGAGTCTCATCATCTGCAGGGCGACACTGCAACTCAATTTGTCTCAGCCAGTAGTCTAATTTATTATTTCTTTCAAGTGGGTTTGCAGCTGGTGACTTTGCCTCAAAGACTGGGATCTGATTACGAGGCTCAACCTCCACCACTTGGGTTCCAGATGTTCCAGACGACAATGGCATAGGTTGCAGGGGTACACCTGGAACAGGCAGATTTGGGTAAGCATTACGTGAGAGGTGTATATCATCTAAAGGTGGAATCACCTACTTGGTTTAAGGGAAGAGGCTGACCCACAGGGATGATGGTAGCTGCAGAAGCAGCCTCATTTTCTGTAGTCGATTCTACATCTTCGACAGCTCCACAGCTGGTTGCAATTAAATTCTGCTGATTAATTGTTCCCTGTGCATCCATCTTACTCAGTGCGTCTTTATCAGTGCTTCGTATCTTGGATGGAAGTCTGACAAATGTCCGTTTTAGAATTTAAGCTTTGTAAAATTCCCTGCAAACTAGACAATCACCAGAACCCGAAGTTTGCTGCTGCTCTCTTTCTCTGGTGAGCTACCGGCTGCTGCTTCCGGCAAAACATCTTTCCTGCGAACCATTCTGTTCTATTAATCAGTATCAAAATACAGTACTAGACTAATGTTCACTTTACACTTCACAACACTATTAGACAGATTTCAAACACTACACAAAATGTAGATTGCAAACACAAACAAAACACAATTATGGTACACAATAACATTCCACAAACAAGACATAAAACGCATAAACAAAATCAACTTGCCCTTGTAAAGTAAAAAGTTAAAAAAAACAGACAGATCAAAAACTTAAATAAAAGTTAAATAGCAAGCATTATTAAATAATAATTGCTCTGCCACCAAAAATGGATTGTAGTGCCAATAATATTTAAGAACGAATCGCCCTTATAAATACATTCTCTTTGGTATTGTTGATAATGTCTAGTACTTTCTTTTGTTTTAAAATTTCATACAAATTCCTTTGCATTTATTTTACTTTGTTGATAATACTGCAGCAATTGATTAATTAAGATACGAATTACTTCTCTTTTAGTTAAAATATGGAGGTATCACAGGGCAAGGTAACTAAAACATTTACACAACACATACAACATTTATTTGGTGCATTTGTAACACATACACATAAATAACATTTCAAACTGAACGCGCCACAGGACGGGCAAACACTAAAAACGAACGCAAAACTAGCAAGGCCGGGAAAAAGCATCAAACCTTCAGGCACACATACCCATAATGATTTTAATTATAATTATGCCAGTTAAGAAAGTGGCTTTAATCAAATATCAATAATGCTCTAATACTTAACTTGCATCTCGGAGATTATGTGGGTGGATCACGAGCAGAACTAAAAACCACCGGACGAAAACCATGCGACCCCACACACACACACACATATATATATATATACATATACATATATACATATATACATACACACATACATACATACATACATACACACACACACACACACACACACACACACATATATATACATATACATATATACATATATACATACACACATACATACATACATACATACATACATACATACATACATACACACACACACACATATATATATACACATATACATATATACATATATACATACACACATACACACATACATACACACACACACACAGACACACACACAGACACAGACACATACACATACACATACACATACACATACACATACACATACACATACACATACACATACACATACACATACACATACACATATACATATACATATACATATACATATACATACACAGACAGACACACACACACACACACACACACTACCCACTCGAAAAGGGTAGAGCGGGTATGTGGAATCAACAGTGACGCCAGCTATCGAAGGTGACAGTCTGTGAAAGTCAATTTGCTGAAGGGTATGCCCTTACATACCGAGTCGTATTCAGTAAAAAGCCCAACGGCACCTAAGAGAATACAAATTAAACTAATGTCTGGATCGAAGTAAACTTTAAAAAAAAGAACAATAAATCAACGAGTAAAAGAGGCAACATTCAAATAAACGCGTAAACAAGTAAAAGGTGGAAAACAAAAACGAGTAAAACAGGTGCACACACGCGTGTGTGTTGCTGTTGATATTTTTGTCGATGCTGTTGATGTTGTTGTTGATATTGTTAATGTTGATGTTGTTGATGATGTTTTTGTTCCCCTTCCTCCCCCTCCTCCTTTCTCCCTCCCTCCTACCCTTGCCCCTTCATAGTGTGTGTGTTTGTCTAATTGCCAAGGTGGTGTTACCTGGGCTGTGTCTGTGGCTTGTTCCCCGTGGCTTTTACTTTCTACGTGTATGAGTTGCGTGAATCATGTTATATATATATATATATATATATATATATATATATATATATATATATATATATATATATCGAGCCCGAGAAAACGACATATCGCCTTGAGAAGTCAACCTCAGGTGTCGTGGGGGAAGTCGCCGCCGTGGCACAAGTGTTAGCGCGCCAAACCGCGGTTGATTAGGAAAGACATCCAATCAGGCAAGGGTGACAAATAACCTCTTAATAGTGAATTGAGAGAGGCGTATGTCCTGCAGTGGAATGAAAGACTGTTGAAAAAAAAAAAAAAAAAAAAAATATATATATATATATATATATATATATTATATATATTATATATATTATATATATTATATATATTATATATATTATATATATTATATATATTATATATATTATATATATTATATATATTATATATATTATATATATTATATATATTATATATATTATATATATTATATATATTATATATGTATGATATATATACTATATATATATATATATATATATATATATATATATAACATACATTATATATTATATATATATATATATATATATATATATATATATTTATATATATATTATATATATATACATATACTGTATATATTATCAATAAATATGTAATATATATGTATAATATATATAATATATACAATATATATATATATGTATATATATTATATATAATACATATTGTGTATATAAAATATATATATATAATATATATGTATATAATATATAAAATTAATATTTATATAATTCATATATACATAATTGATATAAAATTCATATATATAATTAATATATATATACAATTTATTTATATAATTAATATATAGATAAGTAATATATATATAATTAATGTTTATATATGCAAGAAATATATATAATTAATATGTAAATATAATTTACATATAATTAATATACATAATTAATATATATAATTAATATATAATATATAAATATATATATATATATATATATATATATATATATATATATATATATAAAATGTGTGCGTGTGTGTGATATTTATATAATATATATAAAGTATAATAAATATATTATATAATATATACAATATATAATATGTAAAAAATACATATAATATGTAATACATAATATATAAAATATATAATATATATAGTATATGTATTATATGTATAGTACATATAATATAATACATTTATAATATACATAATATATATAAAAATATATCTTTAATATATAAAGATAAACATAATATATATATAATTATGTATTTATAATATATATAGTATATACTATTTATATAATATATAAAGATATACATATTCATAAATATATATAGATTATATACATATATAAATATATTTATTTATATACATATATATATATATATGCATATGTGTACAAACTCACTCTCACACTCACTCACTCACTCACTCACTCACTCACTCACTCACACACTCACACACTCACACACTCACACACTCACACACTCACACACTCACACACTCACACACTCACACACTCACACACTCACACACTCACACACTCACACACTCACACACTCACACACTCACACACTCACACACTCACTCAATCTCAATCTCAATCTCAATCTCAATCTCAATCTCAATCTCAATCTCAATCTCAATCTCAATCTCAATCTCAATCTCAATCTCAATCTCAATCTCAATCTCAATCTCAATCTCAATCTCAATCTCAATCTCAATCTCAAATCTCAATCTCAATCTCAATCTCACTCACTCACTCAGAGGCTGTTTTACACAAACACTTGAGGGGAAATTAGAAGCACAGAAACCTGAACTGATCCTGTTCTCTCATTCTTTGCTGCAACATGATTGATTTGGGTAATGAGGTTTTAAATTTGAGAGGTTGTTTCCCTCAGTGATTGCAGCCAAGGCCAAACAAGCAGGGACAACTACACATGACATGATGGAATATCACACATGTATGAGTGAGGACATGTGGGTTATAGAGTATTACCTGATTGAGCATTTTTCAACAGCAGGCCTTAGCCACTACAAGGAGCAGAAGGCACTACCATATACTGGTACTTCAGTGGTTGCCTGCATTTTCTCTACATATGCGACCAACTCATTTTATCAGTCATGCCTGTTGTGATATGGTCAAGTCAAATTGCCAGACATGCCTGGCTATAGCTAAAATAACCAGTAGGTGGTTGAATGTTACATCACTCAACTACAGGCACACTGTCCCATGACTTGGTCTGGAAAACAGAAAGCAAGAATAAAAAAAGAAAGGATAAAAGTAACAAAAATTTGATTTCTGAAGATCCGACCATTCTGCAGCATGAATAGGAAGGTTATTTTATTGTTTCATCACAGGGTGAACATCATTGCCTACCAAATTAGAACACAATATCTTAATTTCCAAAAAGGGATAAAGTCAATTTCTAACAACTTCAGAATTTATTAGAAGGAAGTATCTGACAAAAATACCAAATACAAAGGGGAAAATCTTTGGTTAAATTAACCTGATTTAGTTACATGCTTTAATAAATTACATGTATTCACAAACAGTAACATCAAATACCTTAACCTGGGGACAACAGACATGGCAAAGTAGATAACACTTTTAATGAAATATATATATCTTTTAACTTAAATAGTCTTTAAATAAATTACTATTTAGAGGCACTTTCTGGTGAGCAAATAGGTGATAGAAGACAGAGGAAAGAGGAAGTAAGGAGCGTGGAAGAGGAAGGAGACATCCGAGCTGAAATGAAACAGAACTACAAAATGTTTGCTAGTTGCCTTATTTAGGATTTTTGTCAAAAACTTGACGACAATGACTAATATCACCATAGAATCCATGGTGGCTGATTTAATTTATGGAACGGCACCGATGTAAGATTAACAGGAATGTTGATTATAGCTGCCTCCATGTGCCTATCACGTAAGGTCTTCGTTATCATAAATCTGAAAAGAAATTAATATATAAATTCCCAAAAAATCATTATAAAGAGTAGAGATGAGCATTAGAGAGTTAAATGGATTTTGAATATGAAAAAGTATATTGCCATACTACAAACTGCTGGTTGTTCTATGGCTATATACTACATATACTATATAAGGCAATGGGTGTTTATCATTACTCACCCACTTCTACCAAGTAAGAATGCTGCAGGAATTGCAGGTTTCCTGTTGGTATTGTCATCCACCATCTCAATGTATAGTTCATCATTATCAATATTGTTGTCCATAACAATGACTGCAACAGCTCCAGACTGCTCTGCCTTTATAGCCTTACTGACAAAAGAACAATCTCTGTGGGAAATGAAGAAGGTGTGAGTTATTTTCCTAAAAAGACTAAAAAAAAAAAAAAGAGAGAGAGAGAGAGAGGAAATTTCCAAAGAATAGCAGGGTATGTCTCTCTCAATATATATGATTATGTACAAGTGTTTATTTAGAGATAAGTCTTCTTTTCTATATATGGAAAATTTGTTTCTATTACTATTATCATTTGGATTATCATAAATAAAATCACTCTTAACCCAATCACAACAGATTTATGTACTGTCTCCTATAGGTTTTTTGTGAATTTTGTTACATACAGATGGCTCCACATGTTCTCAGCCTGCAAGGAGTCTATCAGTAGGCCCTAGTGACTGCTCCTGAATTCCCCATTCCTTGAAATTGCAGGAAAATGTGTTTTTCTTTCTAATACTATTGATATCAATACTGTTATTATTCTTATTGATATTATGATTATTAAACTGTTATAAAAATCTTGGACACATTAAAGACAATGAAATAATACAAAAGAAACTTTCCAAAAATCAAGGAAATAGAGAAACAGGTGAGATAGGTAGGACAAATAACTGACTCCTTGGTGACTAAGCACTTGTAGAGCATGGACTAGTGGTCCTTGCTTAAAAAATAAATAAAAAAATAAAATAAAATAATATAATAATAAAAGCAGTGCTTGATAGTATCAGTGATACTTACAGTAATCTAACAATGAAGACTGTAATACTATTATCCTAAAGAAAAACTTACCCTCTAGCTACCAGTGCAACTGCCCCTTGCATTTCTATTGCGTTGTAGGGTAACGAACAGCATTCTAGTGGATCTGCTAACACCAGTCTCACGCCCTTAAGTACATGACTCTGTTTTGGGAAAAAGTCATGTAAAAAAAAAGTGACAGTGAATGCAACATATGTAGATATATAAACAGAAAAAAGAAAGAAAGAAAGAAAAAAAATGATACATAAATATATCTCTATTTCACATACACTAACAATCACTCTCTAATACAAACGTAAGTATACATATAAACACATGATATATATGTAAACAAACAAACAAACAAAACATCAAAATCATTTTCCTTAATTCATATCTTATAAAATCAACTTACAAAAGCCTCCCCAAAGTTCTTCGCTTGCCTCAGCCGATATGTGTAGCTTAGTTCGTCAGGATAGATGATTTCAAAAAATATATCATCTTCTATAAAGTCATAAATAGTAGCTTCATTCCATATTGCATTTGAAACTGAAAGAGAGCATGATGAAATTATATTTTTGATGATTCAGTAACATAAATCATGTAAATTCAATCTGCCTTTATAATAATTTATTTGTAAGTGATATTCATAAGTTTCTGAAATGTATCATGTTTGCTACATTAAATATTGCTATACTCAATACACACACACTCTTATACATAAACATATAATTATATGTAAATATATATAAACACACACACACAATGTATATACTTATATGTGGTAGGGGGGAGGGGGACTATAGGGGTGCTGTGCAAGTATACATACAAAAGAGTAGTTGTTACAGGACAGGTACACTAACAACATGGCAAAACAATGAAAGAGGAATAAACTTAACAAAAGATATTAGTATCTTAAGTAACAAAAAATAATTATCTTCCACAAATTGGCGTGCTTCTGCAACATCATCAAAGCTTCTTGCACTTTTTCTCATTTTTGTTGTGTGGTAGGGAAACTTTTCTTCAATCTGGCCTCTACCTTTCTAGTGGGAGGAAGGAAAGTGAATAAAATAAGGGCATACATATCTTAGAGTGTTGGTAGATCATACAAAGAAAACTTTTCAAAAACTGAAACTTGTGGACAGGCTTATTTAAAAACAGAGAAATGTAGTGGCCTGGTAGGAGATAAGTGAGGATTATCAATGAACATAACTGCTTCATTAGGAAGGAAAGTTCTTCAGATGGATAAGATGATGAGGAAATGCACAGGATGATGTGCATACTAAAACAGAAAATGGTATTAGAAACCCCTAAATGGCTTATATTCACCCAATGCTTTTGTCACGTATTTCCCAGTCAATGGAGATCATGGTTAGAATTCCCATTCTAAAAAAAGATGAAAAAAAAGAATGGATGAAAATTCTTGGGTGCCTGTTATTTATCTATACAGTATCATTATCAAGGTTTTTTTACCCTTTAGCTCTTATACAGTCTAAGGTAAGTGGTAATTTTGTGCATATTTGAGGGATTCTATACACAGTTTATGAATTTGTTAATTGTCAAAGAATTTTATCTGCTCACTGCATTTATTGTTAATGATATACTGCTGATTTTTAAATGTTTCCCATTATATCAGTAAAAAATGGGCTTCATCTTTTTTTAATGTCAAATAAGCAAAAGACATTCACCTGTTTTTTTTATTTACGTGACTCACTAATAATAATAAAAAAATATGGCCTGTCTACATAAGGGGTAATTCCTGAGTGGGGAGCATTGACACCACACTGTGAGCACAGGCAAAGATGACATCAGAAGCAAAGAAACAACAGACAAACTATAAGCCATTATCAAGGTAAAATCCACCTGTAGAAGGTAAAGCATACCTGCTTGTGTATGACTATTCTAGCAATAGTAAGTGCTTCTATGACAATATGTTTGTGCCCACACCCCTACACACACACACGCACGCACAAACACATACACATATACACACACACAAATAAATATATAAATAAATATATAAATAAGTGTTCCCCTATAATAAATGCACATTTCACCTGGAATTCTGTTTACTTCCTAAACAAAAGTAAATAAATACAGCCCAACTGAAAACCCGGCGAAGCCACGCGTAATGCCTTACCACAGCAGATTATATTTCATCCAGCTGTATTCCCTTCTGATCACGTTTCATTATACAACACCAAAGGAAGGAAGAATACATAGAGTATCCATAGTGTACGTAGCTATGAGCATAGCCAATGACAAACCCGTTATACCCAATAAAAGAGAATGTGAAACAGAGACGATCCAAAATCCTGGCGAACATTTCAAAAAAAACAAAATGACATAACTTCTTAAATCACACAGAACCTACACATTTCCTGCCGGACGCACTCATGAGGACAGAATCCCACGGCTAAGAATAGGCTTATTAAAACGTTCTTCCACATATCCGTGGCTCTCAGAGGGTAGAAAAGGTCTTATCACATGACGCTGATAGGGTAGAACACGTCACACTTCGGCTGCTCGAGACTCGGACGTTTTCCTCGCGATGTAAACAAACCGTCGCGCGCTTCTCGGCCTTCGCTTGTTTTGGGCGCGCGCGTTCGAGTTGATGGTTGTGCTCGGCAATAATTGATGTTTAAATGGTGTATGTGGCGTTTTCTGATAATGTTCGTTCCGGTTCTCATTGATGTGTGAAATATAATATGCGATCATTTTTTTTCTCTCTCTTCTCTTCTCTGCTCTTCTCTTCTCTTCTCTTCTCTTCTCTTCTCTTCTCTTCTCTTCTCTTCTCTTCTCTCTCTCTCTCTCTCTCTCTCTCTCTCTCTCTCTCTCTCTCTTTTCGCTTGTTTTTGACGCGTGCGTTCGAAACGATTGTTGTCCTCATTTGCAATTAACGTGTAATTGGTGTATGTGGCATTTTCTGACAATGCTCATTGTGGTCCTCATTGCTATATCTGTTCGAAACGGCTGTTGTTCTCATTAGTAATTAAGGTGGAAATGGTGCATATGGTATTTTCTGATAATGTTCATTCTGGTTCTCACTGATGTATGAAAACTAACATGCGATCCTCTCTCTCTCTATCTCTCTCTCTCTCTCTCTCTCTCTCTCTCTCTCTCTCTCTCTCTCTCTCTCTCTCTCTCTCTCTCTCACTCTCTCCCTCTCTCTATCTTTCTCTCACACTCTCTCTCTCTCTCTCTCTCTCTCTCTCTCTCTCACTCTCTCTCCCTCTCTTTCTCTCTCTTTCTCTCTCTCTCTCTCTCCCTCCCCCCCCCTCTCTCTCTCTCTCTCTCTCTCTCTCTCTCTCTCTCACTCTCTCCCTCTCTCTCACTCTTTCCTTCTCTCTCTCTCTCTCTCTCTCTCTCACACACACTCTCTCTCCCTCTCTCTCTCTCTCTCTCCCTCTCTCTCTCTCTCTCTCTCTCTCTCTCTCTCTCTCTCTCTCTCTCTCTCTCTCTCTCTCTCTCTCTCTCTCTCTCACTCTCTCGCGTACATACATACATGCACAAGCGCGCGCACACACACACACACACACACACACACACACACACACACACACACACACACACACACACACACACACAAACACACACACACACACACACACATACAGACACACACACATACATACACACACACACACACACACACACACACACACACACACACACACACACACACACACACATACACACACACATGCACACGCACACACACACACACATGCACACACACACACACACACACACACACACACACACACACACACACCACACACACACACACTCTCTCACGCAGGTATACATGCACACACACACGAACGCGTGCAACATTACACAGTTCGACGCTGGCATGAAACCGACAATACTTTTCAAAGACGGAAACCCATTTTCCCTCCTTTGGTACCGATTGATGTGAGCTTGGCAAGCATCGAACCTTACACAGAATGGCCCGGCATACACGCTATGTCATCAACAAACTTGAAACATGGGGTCTGCAAGTTTAAGTGCTAACAATTTTACATTTGATATCATAGCATACACAGAACACTACTATAGCATATGATTCCAAGCACAAATACGGCGCAAAATCTATAAGAAGAAAAATAAAAATCATAATAAAAAATAAAAAAAATCAATTAAAACATCCACCCAACCATCAGGAACACAACCATCCTTCCAGTACCAAAAATCTTCTTAACACACCCAGAAACATACAACATTCCTATCTAACATAGATCCCTACACACACTCTTTTCTTCCATGCACCATACACCATTCGTGATAAGAAGAGATTGCCACAACACTTAATCGATAGCCTCGCAATACTCTCGTTCACAAACAAGATAATACACAAACACTGCACAACCAGCTTCAAACACTGACACAATTATACTGATTCATTTGGCTCCCCTTTCTCCTTGCCCTCTTATATACTTTAATTATTTGGATATTAGGCGAACAGATTGATCTGCGCCTTACAAAGTTAAAGCTAGAGTATAGCAAATTTATACGTTGCTCTTGCTTTTCTCCCCAGAATCAACCCAAACGGCTTATCGTGGCACTGAAGTCCGTATTTCCTTTTCTCCATATATTTTTCTCTCCAACTCAGCCATGATTCGAACGCGCTGAATCTACTGCTGTTCGAGCAAAGGACCATGACAACTCTCATTCTCTTCTCATTCATTCTGTTTGGCATCACTATAAACGCATATTTGTGAGGCTAAACTTCGCTTTGAATAAAAGAAATCTGATGACGTTACATCACCAAGAAATAATTCTTTGTGGTTCTTAGACAAAATTATCTCTAACGACTTTTGTAATTCTAGGTTTCCTTCTCTTCAGATGAGGAGGTTATATAGCTGTTCCTCCTCATCAAACAACCACGCTCGTTGGCTCACTTTTTCAACAAAATTCACTCTAGATGATCCCAGTACACAGCCATCCTGATTTGACCACATCTTAACCCATGCCTTTTTTCATTTTTTTTTTTTTATGCCGGGAAATCTCTATCAGGAGACATAGAGGGCGTATGGTCCAGATAGCATCCCTACTCGTGACCCCAAGGAATGTGCCTCCGAAGAGAGCCCTTAGCTTGCTCGGCTCAGTGAGTCTGGTGATCAGACGTGTTTTCGCCTCCTCTCCGTCTCAGCCAAACAACTCGGCAAACCTTGGCATCTTGTGATCCCGCAACATCAGAGGGAAATCTGGCTACCTCCCTCGGGTCAAAGGGGGCTAACCGGGCCTCCCCGGTGCTTTCTTGTGCAGCTAGCACGAGCTCTTATCCCCAGAATGAAAAGGGACCCTTAGTAGGATATCGAGCTCCCTTCCCAGGGTAATGGGACCTCTGCCCAAGGACACGTGCCCCCCGGTAACGCGGGTCATAGCAGATTGTTGGGCAATCCCACTGGAGCCTGGGGAATGGTTAAGTTCTTTCAAAAGACCAGAAACCAAGAAACGTAGATACACTAAGAACCGTCCTTCAACGATGAAACTTTGATAGAAAGCAAAATTGATCTGTTAATCGGAATGATAAGTCAGAAGCAGGAATGTGAAGAAGCAGCAGACGTCACAAGAGACCCCCCCCCCCACCAAATCCATCCGTCCCCCCCTTCCCCTCCCGCGACCTTGGACAATCCTCCTACCAATCTTTCCCATTCGCATCCCTTCCCCCTATTAGGATGCCCTCTGCCTCTACCCCAAGAACCCCCCTCCACACTCTCCCTGCCTGCTGTATCCGTGACCCCTCTATTCCCCTCCCGCCCATCTCCCCTCTCTCCCCACCTTGTCCTTGAACAGCCCACTAGCCAACAAAAACATCGAAGCATCTTCACAATTAACGCCTGATGAAGCTTTACAAACAGAATAAGCAGAAAAACAACCAGAAGGAACTAGAACCTGATAGCCAGGAGTCCATCCTCCTACTGCCCCCCCCCCCCCCTCCAGATCCAATAGTGCCAACGGTCGTAATCAACAACCGCGCAAAGAGAGCAGAACAAGATGCTGAAGTTGAAATTGTTTCGTCGCAGTCACTTCAAGGAAAGGAAAGTAAGAAAATAAAAAGAGAGAGAAGAACGACAAGGGCCGAAGCCTTTAATAGGAGCTGATCGATCTGATACAGTGTAGGCCTACCTGTACAACATAAGCTGTCATCCAGACACAAATGAACAACGCCTCTCGGACAATTTTGAAAATATATCAAGTGTTAAAGCTCACAAGACGACGATGAGCCATAATTACACTAGTTCACGGTAGGTATACGAGGTCAAGAAGTAAAGCCTGAACTATTGTTTTACTGATGATGTAGAAATGCTCACAATGGAGATAAAGGAGCCTGCATATATGTAAGGGATACTCTCAAAACAAATGAGATATCCGCTACAACTGCAGAGTGCAGATGTAGTGGATATCTGGGTTACTGTACAAAGTAATATGCTTCCGTCATTCATTGTAGGCGCAGCCTATCGGCACCCTTATGGCTCCTCTCAATCTTTTGATAATCTAGAAGAAAAAAAAAAGTTTTAGATAAATGTCACTTAAAAAGAAACCTCTTTTCATCCTGGGTGATCTAAATGATGATTTAGCTAAGCCCAGTGCAAAGGTATTTAAGATAATTAGGAAAAACGAATTTAAGCAAATGGCCAATAAACCCACAGGGGTCACAGAAAACACTGTCATTAATGGATGTAATAACAAAAAGAGCTGATATTCTCCATACAAACGTCATCCCATGCCATGTTGCCGATCATGAACTCATAACGGTGACCTTAATATAAAACAAAATCAAAACTACTACCAGTCATGAAAAAAATCGTGAATTACCCAACTATGACTCTCAGTCACCATGCCAACAAATATTAGCCAAAGAATCAACTTTTACAAATTTTGTAAATGGATAATGTAGACAAGAAGGTAAATGTCTTCACGGAAGGAATCAATTATTACAAAAACTGTTAGATGTCTTTCCGGTCCATGGATAAACAGCTTCAAGAGAGCCATAACAGATAGAAATAGCGCTCATAAGTAATATATCCAACTTAGCACTCCAGGCTGATTATAAACAAAAGAGTCAAATCACTTATACAAGGACCTAAAACTGATTATTTTAGAAATAAATTATCTAATTGTAAAAAAGACCGCTAAAGCATGGAAGATAGAACACTTGTGCCAAACAAAAACATCTAAATTCCAGAATTTGAACGAATGAATATCATTTCTTCGGCCTAATTGGACATCTCGCATATGAGCAAACAGATGCTTCCATATTTCAACAAAATGCAGATAGGATAAGGCCACTTGCCAATATTTTAGACCTGTAAAATAGAAACAATAAAACATCTGCGTGAAACTACTGCTGTGGGAACGGATGGAATTTTGCTTTTCGCTTTATTAGAGACCGTCTACCTGCAATGGCGTATTATCTAACGGTTATCATTAGTTACGGTGGTTTACCATTGCTTTGGAAACATGGCATAATAACATCAATTTTAAAATCCGGAGATACAGACGAAGTCAATAATTATCGCCCTGTTACTGTCTAAAGTTCTCGAAAAAAAATCGTAGCAGACCAACTGATAATATTTCTGGAGACAAATGACCCAGTATCCAAAACACAGCATGGATTCAGAAGTAAGCTGTCTACTGAAACAGCATTATTACAGATCACAAGTAAAACTTACGTGAACATAGATGAAACCAAATAAACTTGCTTATACCGTGTGATTTATCCAAGGCCTCTGGTAGTGTCAACCACGAAATCCTTATTAGTAAACTTATAAATAACAAAATCGATACATATTGATTCAGAAGTTATTTTAGTAACTTAGCAGTAAAAATTACGAGGTAGTCTCTTTCAGGGCCTATATTAGGCTCAATCCTGTTCATAATATCCGTAAATGATTTATCAACGATAGCCTAAAATTGCCTTCTTGTTCAACACGCCGATGATTCACAATTTTTCCATAGTTATTCTGTAAACAACGTGGGTAAGTTAATAAAAAAAAAAGACCCAAGAGACACTGGCACAAGTAAGAGGATACTTCGACACAGATGGCCTCAAGATAAATCCAGATCAAACACAATGTAACTTCATAGGCAGTCGCCAAAACATTGCCAAAATTACTGTAAACCACCACCATTAAATTTGAAGAGAGCTCCATAAGACCGAGCACTTCCGTCAGAAATCTAGGCGTACACATTCATGGCATTTGAGAGCCATGTCGAAAACATCCATGGCAATGTTATAGGCACACTAATTTACCTAAGCCACATACAAAAACAAGATTCCTGCTGAAACTAAGATATCCGTTATACAAACACTAGTTCTCAATATGATTAATTATTGCTCAAACATTTGGGGTACGACAAAGGTCAGGTCCTGTTAATGAAAATAAGTATGACCACATTACCTCACACATAAAGGAGTTGGTTAAAAGTACAAAACAAATGCAACTATGATACTTGCATACTAATTCACAAAATAATACAAGGTTTTTTATACAAAGTAGCTATTAACCCTTCCAACCGTAGGTAACAGAACTGTGTCTAAACAAGACAGGAAACTCTCTACATATCAAAAGATCACGTACAGATATAGGGGACACGGCAGACACTAACATGATAATATCAGGAACATTCTTAATACATTAAAAGATAAATTAAAGGAAAATCATTTAAATCACCAATGGCAACAGGTTTCAAAATATAAGAATAGGCAAGACTTACTAACATTATTTATGTGTGTCTTATATTTATATGTACAGCAAAATCACATTTATGTAATAAGAATATGCACTGTGACTCATGGAATAAAGTATTGTGATTGTGAATTCGAGTCTCTTCCACCTCATTCTCAGAACTGGTATTTACCATTCTTCTTGGAAACTTATCCAACCTGGCCTTCGAAAGAATATCGTTCTAATTCTTCTAATTACCATCCGATTGCTGGGACACGTTTATATCCAAGGCCTTGCAAACTCTCCTAAATGCTCACAGCCTTCGACATCTAGGATCTAGTTCAGATTTCGCAAGCAAAATCTGGTGATATCCTCTCTTACTTAGCTCATATCTGGGCGTCATTTACGAAAGGTCATAGACTCTAGGATTTGTCTGCGACAGAAAAAAAAAAATCTTTGACTCCGCAATTTGGCTATAACATTTCACGAAAATGGCTTTAACATTCAATTTTTGTCTTTAACCCTCTTTAGTAGACCAAAGAAAGTCCCAATGTGTTGG
Source organism: Penaeus chinensis (assembly GCF_019202785.1). Taxonomy (NCBI): domain Eukaryota; kingdom Metazoa; phylum Arthropoda; class Malacostraca; order Decapoda; family Penaeidae; genus Penaeus; species Penaeus chinensis. The sequence goes on from NC_061830.1 coordinate 12,435,491, forward strand.
ATTTTTTCCAACCTTGGCAGAGGCGTTCAGGGTTTGGGTAACGAGGTGGGATATTTTAAGCTCTAGAACTCTCTCCCTGCTGATATATTTTCCCCTCAGCACAACCTCTCCTTATTTAGTTCCTAAATTTTTGAAACCACAGACTCAGTCGCGGTATATACCGTGTGCTCTATGCTACTAAGAAGAAACACGAGTGAAGCGCCAGCACTTACCCTTAAAACAACCTACGTACTAATTACTACACAAGGCTCTGGCGGGAATCAGACATTTCCTCTGCCGAACATTTTCCCTACCGACATTACCGCCATCCTTTTCACCGGTCGAGCATTCACCTGCGTGCAATCTGATGTTTTTTTTCGCGTGCGGTCATTTCCCTTCGTGCAATTTGATGTTCTTTTTGCGGGCGGGCAATTCCCTTCGTGCAATCTGATGTGTTTTTTCGCGGGCGTGCATATCCCTTTGTGCAATCTGATGTTTTTTTCACGGGCGTGCATATCTCTTCGTGCAATCTGATGTGTTTTTTTTTTTCACGGGCGGGCATTTCCCTTCGTGCAATTTGATTTTTTTTTCGCGGGCGGGCAATTCCCTTCGTGCAATCTGATGTGTTTTTTTCGCGGGCGTGCATATCTCTTCGTGCAATCTGATGTGTTTTTTTTTTCACGGGCGGGCATTTCCCTTCGTGCAATCTGATGTGTTTTTTCGCGGGCGTGCATATCCCTTTGTGCAATCTGATGTTTTTTTCACGGGCGTGCATATCCCTTCGTGCAATCTGATGTGTTTTTTTTTTTCACGGGCGGGCATTTCCCTTCGTGCAATTTGATTTTTTTTTCGCGGGCGGGCAATTCCCTTCGTGCAATCTGATGTGTTTTTTTCGCGGGCGTGCATATCTCTTCGTGCAATCTGATGTGTTTTTTTTTCACGGGCGGGCATTTCCCTTCGTGCAATTTGATTTTTTTTTCGCGGGCGGGCAATTCCCTTCGTGCAATCTGATGTGTTTTTTTCGCGGGCGTGCATATCTCTTCGTGCAATCTGATGTGTTTTTTTCACGGGCGGGCATTTCCCTTGGTGCAATCTGATGTTTTTTTCGCGGGCGGGTATTTCTTTACGCGTTTTACTGTAGGCGAACCTTTTCCTGGCGGCCATTTTCTGCTTAGTTGTGGACAGAGATTTCCCACATATACTTTGGTCTTGAAATTTACGATTCAGACTGATTAATTTTATTTTGAGTTTTGTTACTCTTTACTTTCTCTCACTCTTCGCGATAAGAGGGAAGCATAGAAAAATGTTAATTAGTGGTTCATGACTGGATATTGCAGGATTGCCAGGTAAAAGGTCAGACTGGTCAATCAAGGACGGACGAGACGAATGTGACATAAACTGAAATGACTTCAAGCGCAAAAGGCCGGCAGTGGATAAGAAACTTTTTCATCCCTGCAACGAGGACCTGCAGTCAGGTGAGAGTTTTACTGCGTTAAGCCAGGGTTCTTCAAAGTACTAGTCGCGACTCAGTTGTCGACTAGGTCGCAAGTAAATGTACAGTGGGTCGCCATATAATTACAAAAAAAAAAAATATATATATATATATATAATATATATATGTATATAATATATATATATAAAATATACATGTATGTGTGTGTGTGTGTGTGTGTGTGTGTGTGTGTGTGTGTGTGTGTGTGTGTGTGTGTGTGTGTGTGTGTGTGTGTGAACAAATACTGTCTTGACAGAAAGGTACGCTAGAATCAACATGGTCATGAGAGTAGTGTACAAAATCTGACCAGGTTAGAAGTTTGAAGAACCCTAAGTTAGGCTAAGAAGCTATCAGGAATAGTTTGGGACAAATCCACACGTAGGGAAATGCACTCTGGCAGAGTAATTTACTCTTTTTTTTTAACGATGTGAAGATAAACTTGGGGAGTAAGTAGTTAACCGAATGCATTTAATTGTCGTCACCATGTTGTCACATGACAAATAATTATCACCAATTTGTAACCAAGTATTGCGCACATCCTCGTCTTGAGAGAAAGAAAGATGGTTAATGGTTAATGGTTAAAAGCAAAATAAATGTGCTAGACATCTAAGGTCATGTAGCACTATAGTAAATGGTAGTGAAGGGTGGTTGAGTTAGTGATTAGTTGTCAAAGTTGGGTAAAGGAATTGACGAGTAAATGGGTTAAGGTTGGGTAAGGTAATGTATAGGGGTTAGATCAAGTGAAGGATGTATATGCATTTGAGGAATGAAAACAGGTTGTCAAAGCAGAAAGTGTGAGAAGTTGTGGGAGGGATCACGAAAAATCGGTCCCATTTGGCTGGGCTAAATAGATTATTTAAGAATTTTGTAGAGATGGGGGTAGTAGAAGGACGGGGGCATGTGGAAGAGGGAGTAGTGTTGAGGGAAGTAGTGTTATGGGGAGGTGGACAATAAGGTTGTAAGGTAGTATAAGGGAGGATGGGGTAGTTGATGAAGGAGGTTCTGGGGGTATAGTTGTTGAAGTTGAGTATGTTGGGAGAAGTGTCTCCTGGGGTGTTGATTAGGGTGGATACTGTTCTAGTCGGCATTGAGGAGGGGGTATTAGTTGTAGTGTTCAGAGCCGTGGTCAAAGGAGAGCCTGGGGTCAGGGAATCGGGCGAGTTTGAATTGGTGGAGCTATTTGATGAAGAGGCAATTGCCTCTAATAATGGTATGGTTAATGGTTATTCATTGTTGGCCATGATAAGCCTGGAGTATGTTGGGGAGAGAAACGGTCCACCCCTCAGGGTCGCTTGAGGGGTAAGGGCTAGACAACTAAAGCAGGGGAATACCGTGCCCATGGCTCCCTCAGGCCGTTCAGGACTGGCACAAAGTCAGCCTTTCATCCTTTCAGCACGGCTCTCACACCTTAGGAAGTGGATAGTAGAAGGGGTTGGTGAAGGGACAGAAAGGAAAAAGTAGGAGGGGGAAAAAAAGACCATGCAAAATTTGTTGAGTCGAGGGCTGAGTCCCAAGGTTGGGGAGTTCCCCAGCATTGGGTCCCAGTCTCCGCCTCCTAAGCCCCCCCACGACAACAACGGGCAAGGGATTGGGGAGGTTAGGACGACAAAAGAATTTGACTGGGAGAGAGAGGTGAGAAGTGGGATGGTAAGGGGTAGGGGGAAGAGCTACTGAAGGAAATGAAGACACATCTTGTAAAAAAGGAAAAGGAGTAGAGGGAAGGGCACCACTGGAGTAGGGAGCGAGAAAAAAACAAACTCTGTGTGCTTCCTGTCTGGCCTCATGTAGAGTGAGGCCAAGTTTGAATAGTGTAGCACTGTACTGATACTGCATCAATCAGCCGGGGAGATGGAAACAGTTCCGGTACAAGTATTAAGGAGGGGGTGAGGCTAGGCAGGAATAGGTTTGCCAATGAGGTTAGTCTGGGTAGATAATGGATAAACTTAGGACTCAAATGTATCTGTGACATGGCCTGATCGATCAGAACAGCTTCGGAAGGAAACTTTCCTTACTTGTATTTGGAGATGTTGTTTAAAGAGAAGGATATTGTCAGAGTATGGGGCTGTAAAGAGCACAAAGAATCAATCCCACTTGGCTGGAAAAAAAAAGAAAAAGATAAAAGATTTGTAGAGGTGGAAGTAGTAGAAGGAATGAGGTAGTACTGTGAGGAAGAGGGCAATAAGGATGAAGAGTAATAATAATGGGAGGAGGGGGCAGATAATGAAGAATGAGAAGATGGAGGGAAGGATGTTGGGATAGAGGGTGTATTCTAAAGGTTGAGTAAAGGCCAGGGTGGATGACTCTAGCGGATCAAGTAGAGAGAAAACATCCAGAAGGTGGTATTAGTTGTGGTTGAAGCTGTGATCAAAGACTGGTGAGTCGGGAAACCAGATAAGTTAATTTTGGGTATGCTAGAAGATAAAGATACAAGCCTCAATGTCCATAATAAAAGTACAAAGTCTTCATTACTGGCCAAAGAGAGCCTGAAATATGTGAGGAAGAGAGGTTAGTCTGGGTAGATAATGGAATATGTGAGGGTCTCCATGAGGGCTAAGAACTAGACAATTTACCAAGGCAATACTGTGCCCATGGCTACTTAAGGTTGTTCAGGACTGACACAAAGCCAGCCTTTCATCCTTTCAGTTCTGTTCTTACACCTTAGGAAGTGCACAGAAGAAGGGGTTGAAAAAGAAAGAAAAGGAAAGGGGGAGAGGAAAAGATCATGCATGATTGGTTGAGCCAAGGGCTGAGACCTAAGGCAGGGTTGATGTGCAAAATTAGGCCTCAGCCCCCCCACCTATCCCCCCACACCCCATGATAACAACAGACATGGAATTAATGGGGTATACATTGTTACAAATATAAAAACTCGAAACTTAGTTAACCTTATTCACCATAAATTGTTTGCTTCCATGTACTTTCACTGGTCATGTTATAACCAGTTAAAACAAAGGGGGAAAAGAAATACCATAAAATATATTAATATTTATTAACCAAAATATATGAGCTACACTGCAACATCTACCAAA
>NC_061830.1:12444990-12459990 GCF_019202785.1 Penaeus chinensis
TTATAGAAAAACCTACTCAGAGTATCCCTACTTTATTTCCTACTCCAAAATCCAACCAACTGTTATAGTGATGAAATACATAATGGAACTTGTGTTACCTACAAATAATTAGTTGAGTTGTAATTTCTTGACATTTGTAAAACCTCAACTGTATAAAAATTAATTATAAATAGTAATTATAAAGTGCTACCAACCATTAGGGATATATAAAGTGAATTATGGCTGGGCACAATGTAGCTTTCTTCACACTGATGAGATCAGTACTACAGTAGTTGCCACAAATGAAACTTTGGGAAATTAGTAACACTGTAAAATAGGAAAACCTTATGTTCTGTTATTATCGGATGGCATGGTAACAATTACTAACATTAATGCTCTGCTAATTACCAAAACATCATAGGCACTTTCTATTATTCCAGTAGGTAAATTGTTTCGCTATGTCCAACATCATTTATTGGATTCCGTTCAAAGCAAGTCTGATTCCTTGGGACTTCACAACAAGCTTCAGGGCCAAATTCAAATCTCTGAGCAAAGCTCTCTACCTTTTGTTGGTCCACACAATATCCAAACACACTGCATATCTTATCTTATTACCAACAGCTCATGAAGCAACAAACTAGTAACAATAATAAATAAATACTATGATCTATCATGCAGATCTGACATATAATTTCACACACTGTCATACAGCAAATGTATAGACAACCTGAACCACATCTAAAGAAACACATATGAATCCTTTTCACAAAAATCAAGACAAACAGCAACAAAAGTTTGCAGCCCAACATTTATGCCAGATGCTTCCTGCCATGCTTTGAACGGCCTGATACTAAAGAATATCAAACCACCCAAGATCCAAATCAACATGGAGAATTTAGGGGACAGCCATCCATCTCTTCCCCCAGTAGTAAGCTTAGGACATCTACTACCTTTGTACTTTTTCACTTGGTTATCAATTACACCTTCAAATTGAGGACTGTCAGTTTCCCTTCCTTTGCTATTGCTTTCTTGATTTACAATCCCCAATGCTATGATAATGTTACTCCTGGCTAAGATGAATCAACAAGAATTGGAGAGGCTAATACATTTTCTCAGTTTATACACATATTTCTACAACTTGTAACCCATTCTAAAACTAAAAAGATAATTGCTAGTTTCTATGATACTAATTGACTCTAGAAACAACATTTTAAGTCAACTATATTCAATTTTAAAAATTCATTCAGTCCCCCAACCCCTTCACTGCAACTAATAAATATGCCATGAGCTTGATATATAATATATTACATCATTTGTTTGACCTTGGCAAACTGTAACCTACACAAAATAAATGGTAAGCCTTATACAGTAACTTGCATTGCATATTGAAAAATTAAGAAACACATCTGTAATACACCTAAATGTCTATTATCTGGCAATTCCATCAGATAACTTCCCTATGAAATGGAGAAAAACAAACAAATGAAAGGAAATATGTAGGGATATGCTTAATCACTTTCAAAATATGAATTTTCAGTCAATTATTACCTGCTCTGAAAAAATAATATAACATGCTAGACTACTGCAAATGAATGATGCAGTGAAAAAGGATTAAACCCATGTCTTTTTTTTGAGTGATACACCTGCCTATTATACCTGCAAAGAACAGATATCGTTATCTCAAGGCACTGATCTGTGTAATCCAGTATCTAAAAAATTAAGTGATCTTAAATTTGAAGTTCATGTAGTTTTAACAGGTTAAAACATGCATGTACATTGACATCCTTGAGATGCATAATTTTATATATTGCATACTTAAGGCAATATCTTCAAAGTTAAAGGAAGGTACATCATATCTAGCTGAAATACAGAGTTATATTTGTGTTTTAAGTACTTTTATTTTACTGTCAATACTATTAGTATTATAAAATAATGATATACTTCAAATAATCTTTTTCCACATCATACCCAAATTGTGACATTTTATAAAATTTTAAGCAACTGCCACATTTACATCTAGTGCTTTCTCTCAACCTGGTATGGTCTACTTTCACTTCCACAACCGCAAAGCAGTCATTAAAAACAAATGCAAATAGCAAGACTCGCTTAATTTATCCTAGCCTCCATAAAAGTACTATTCTATTGCTTCCAAGCCTCTTGTGGCTTCGTAACCATATGTACAAAATGCTAAACCCCAAACAACAACAAAGAAAAAGAGAGAAAAAAGCAACAATACTGAATCACAACTTAAACGAAAATTTGAATGTTTTACACTTCTCAAAACCTTTGTTAACTGGCAGCGATTTTAATAAGGTAAGTGAATGTTTACAGGAATTGCTGAAGCTAGAACTAGTATATATTAGACTAGTAAACCAAATGGAAGTCAAGTCAATTATAGAGCTCAGTCACATACATGTGCTTCCCATGACCATCGTCCATATGCCATTCTTAGCTACACTGATCATTAATACTATTACTACCAACAATCTAAAACAGCCACAGTAAGGTAAGTACTCTAATGTAACCTTTCATTCCATTTCCATTCCCAAGGTATTATCTTGAAGTAGAATAAGTTAGGGTTGAAATGGAAGTACCTGTCAGAACACCAACATTTTGTTTATATGCACTGCTGTAAGGGGGCATCATTCACACTTTGCACTTTGTATTGTAAACATGGTCAGGGAGGTCAATTCCAAAATAGAATATAAGTAGAGGAGTAACAAGAGATGCAGCTAAAAGTAGTCAAAACATAATTGAGCAACAGAGAAATAAAATGCTAACTAAATCTTGCAGATGAGAAGGATCAGTAAAGCAATTCTTTTGGAAAATGAGTGGATATATTCTCCTGAGAAGAAATAATAGAAATTTCGAAACAGAGCAGATTCACAGCACAAGTCTTTGTTGGATGCCTTTTGTTATAATCAAATACACATTTCTTTAAACTCAAAACAACTATAAGTGCAGGCAGATAAAAAGAAAAAAATATAAAATTACCCCCATCTTTCCAGATCAATGCTCTGAAATCTCATCCTAACATCTTTCCTGAACATCAGATTACATGAGTATGGAGGACTTATCATTTCAGCATTCAAATTGATCATATTCAAAACTTATTGTTCTTATGGGAGATGTATGTGTCTAGGTGGGTTGCTTACAGCAATTTCTACTATCATAAAATATGCTGTAACACCATCTGAAGACACAGGTAGGAAAAATATATGACAACGCTGAAGCCCATTTTGTGACATCAGTTTTTCAGTATAGCAAAGACACCTTCAGTATCCTTGCATGCTCTCCTGCTCTTCCCTCCATTATTTTGTTAAAAATTTGTTTGGCATGAATCCTCAACACGAACAATGCTGAAAATGTCACCTCATAGAATGACTGACTTTTGAAGATTGTTTGAAAATTGTTGCTCTGTTTATTGCTCATAAACAAGTGCCCCATTAAGATACACCATATATTCTATAACATTCTTTTGCTCACTGAGCAATCCTCAACTCTCAGAATCAACAGGAAAAAAATATTTTGTTCTTCCATTAACAATGTGATATTTTGGCACAAACATAAAATAAAAAAAAATCAGTTTTACTAGGGAGATAAGTAGTTTGCAAGATTATGGAGAAACTCTCCCCACACTGAAAGAAATAACTTTGAAATTCATATACAATTAAGATATAAACCATGTTCCAAAAAGCATGCCCTTCAAAGTCACATGTAAAACACTGATATCTAATTACCAAGTTAAACCAACTCCATGCAAGAGGTGAAGGAAACATACTGAAATACACTGGGATAAAATCACGCATACCACAACAGGACGACCAATTCACTGACAAACATCCTTTGACTTGAAAGATCCACGGAAACTAAGCGTAGGACAACAAGTAGAAAATTAATGTTTGATTAGCCTCTACCTCTCAGCTACAGCACACCAGTTATTAACTTCACTAGGATCAACGTGCTCCCAACATATAACATCTGGTTTTCCTAATGAAAGGTATTTACTATTGGCTTCCCACAGTATTGCATAAAAAATAACCCTATCACACCACAACCTTTTACACAGAACTTTACCTACTGACCTCTCCTATGAAAAAAGAGCAAGATGAAGATGACCACTAATCATATCATACCAGTTGAAGTACATCATGTAGATAAAGTCTGTAAGATCAAATCCCTCTCGCAATGATGCCTACATCATAAACAGGAATGCCTAACACAAGTGGAAATTTTACAACATAATAGAGTAAAAGTTTCAACTGAGATCAGCACAGAGACTCTATAGGACTTTGAAGGATGGCTGGCTCTTTTAGATTACCAGTCAATATGACAAAACATAATTTAGACCAAAAACAATCAATCAATCAATCAATTAACACACACACACATGCATGTGCGCATGCATGTGTGTGTGTGTGTGTGTGTGTGTGTGTGTGTGTGTGTGTGTGTGTGTGTGTGTGTGTGTGTGTGTGTGTGTGTGTGTGTGTGTGTGTGTGCGCGCGTAAATGTGTAAGTGTGTATATGTGTGTATATGTGTATATGTGTATATATGTATATATGTGTATATGTGTATATATGTATATATATATGTATATATATATACATATATATACATATATACACACATGTATACATATATGTATATATGATATATGTGCATGCGTATGTAAATATGTATATGTATATAAATATGTGTATGTATATGTATATGTATGTATAAATATATATACATATATACATATACATATACATACACATACACACACACATATATATATGCATATATATATATATATATATATATATATATAAATATATATATATATATATATATATATATATATATATAATATATATATATATATGTGTGTATATATATATTATATATATATATATATATATATATATATATATATATATTATATATATATATATATATATATATATATATATTATATACATATATATATATATATATATATATAATATATATATATATATATATATATATATATATATATATATACATATATATATATATATATATATATATATATATATATATATATATATATATATATATATATATATATATATATATATATATATATATATATATATAATATTATATAATATATATATAATATATATAATATATATATATATATATATATATATAATATATATAATATATATAATATATATATATATATATATATATATATATATATATATATATAATCTATATATCATATATACATATAATCTATATATATATATATATATATATATATATATATATATATATATATATATAATACATTCTTTACAACAAAGGTAAATAATATTGATTGATAATAATACTACAAAAAATAATAATCACCATGATCATAATATCAATAAATGATCAACATCTGCTGTTTCTAATTTCAGAGCCATCCTTGTCTAATACAACCTTCATACATCCTTTCATGCAAGGAGATCAATGTACTGCTGCTTCAAGGTCGCCCAAGAGAAGGTGTTCAGGTCCAAGTTGACCTTCTTCGAGCGTACGAGTTGTGGCCGAGAACACCACTGGGCCAGACTCTTCTGCAGTTGCTGAGTGGTGTTATACAAGCATTCCTGCAAAGAGAAAAGAAAGACCTCCTGAGTGATGACTGTCTTTCATCTCTTGGGAGGGAGCCCTCATGTTTCTTCGAGCTGGTATCTTGGCAAAAAAAAATTTACTGCTAGTTTGTGGTACAAGATGGATTAATGGAAACAAGGGGAAAAATACATTGCATATCTTATACTCTTTTTTAAAAATCCGATTGTTACGATTATTCTTGATTGTCAGATGCACGTTCACTGTAGTGAGGTGGGTTGAATTAGACTTGCAGAAGTTGTAAATCCCATAATTAAATGTTTCCCAAAAAAAATTTTTGATTCATTTTAAAAATTATATACAAATAGGGAATTTTGTTACATAGTTCTGAAATCCTTACTATAAAAGATGTGTCACAGTAACTTTAAACGCTTGTCAATATATCAATAATTAAAATATTGTTTTCTGATTGCTTCCAATATGTAGATGATAAGGATCATAATATACTTACCCATTTAAATCTAGATAAAAATAGACACCTGCAAATACAACAAAAAGGACATGTTATGCAATTACTAGGTTATATTGAACAAATGATGAATCCTTAGATATCTATAACTCATTGGTGCTGGACCAAGAATTTGCTGTGCAGCACTTTTATAGAGGAACCTTAAGATTAGTCTACAGGACCTTTGTTGTGTGTGGCCAGTTTAACTCTCTTGCTTAAGATTTCAGTGCATTCTAGCCAGAACAAGTCATTACAACTATAGCCATACCCATCGCCACTGGGTATGGCTTCACCAAATTATTCTATGGACATAGTAGGATACAAATATCAGAAGCTGAAAATGCTCTTACTACACCTAACCTAACATGAATCATTGATTAGCCTAGCCTACCTGAACCATCTACAGTCTAAACTGCTTTCAGTCACATAGGTAAACAGGACCTTAATGCCATTTCACCGCAACAGACCATTATCTTTTAATAAGTTCTCCCATTTCTATTTCAATGCAAATGGGACAAAGTGAGGAAAAATTTGTACATTTGGTACTGTTTGTGATCTTTCTTTTAACCCAATGTTGTCGGGGGAAGAAAATAAATAAAAATTCTACACTCTGGAGATTAGTGGCAATGAGCAGACATTGGGCACGGGAGTCTACTACATCAAGCTTTGGTGCGTTGCCGCAGTGTACAGCCGTACCCCACAGACCAAGTGTGGGGTGGGGCACATCAGTATCAGGTCTTATCTTCAATCCATTCCTTCCTTTACATCCCATCTCAAGCCATCACATCCCCTGACCCCTTCCCATAGGGTACCCTCTTCTGCATCCTACATGCATGGGTGTGCTCCTTGTGGCATTATTTACATTTTAACTGTTTATTCTATATATACATATAGTGACAGGTATGACTTGCCATGAGTGCACAAAGATCTTGGAGGAAGATTAGACTCATTGAGTATTTAGAATGGGGCTCTTGTATTTTTTCCACTGGTATACAAGGGTGAAATGTACAATTTGTGAGCCATGGCTAGTAGAGTGTTGGCTCCATGGAGGACATTACTTCCATGCTCAGGATCCCTTCCTGCCTGCCATAGCAGACAGAGCAGGGTGTGTGACAGATAATATAATATCAAGAAAATATTTTAAAAAGAAACAAATAACAAAATATTATCATTACTGCACTGATTATAGACTACCTAGAGAGATGATATGAAGTCTGTGCAAGGAAAGTAGTGTATTACCATCTTGATACAGAATATCAAATGACAAATATAGACTTTGGAAACCGGCAAAAAATGCTTAGAGATCATGACATAACATAGGGAGTCTTGATACCCTACATGAGTGTCCATGTGGACCAGGTTTAAAAGCCACATACATAAGCCTAATGCCTGAATTTTGGGCCATGTGAATTGCAAGGCACCCAACTCATGAAGAGTATGTGTATTCCAATATCATATACATTTAACCCACTGCTGCTGGGTATGGCAGTTACATGTATGCCCACTTTGAATTTCGTTTCTTAATTGCATTTACACATAGATGGCTCCACAAGTGTTTAGTCACCAAAGAGTTAATTGTTAGTCCTACCTTTCTCATCTGTTTACTCTTTTCCTAGACATTTTGGAAATCTTATTTATCTATTATTGTATTTAGTACTGATAATATTAAAATAATCAAAATGTTAATAATAATGATAACTGTATTAATATCAATAGCATTACAGATAAGAAGAAGAAAGGAGAGAGAGAAAAAAATAACTAAAACTAAAACTAAAACTCAAGGAAAGGAGAAATATGGTAAGATCATGCAGGCTTAAGACACAGTCACATGAGCACTATTTTTAGCAGCCCATTTGTGATATCATCTGTCACTCGATATTACCCTGTGGACGATTTCCTAACTTCCTAGTGACACGGGGCGAACAGAACCAATCACCTATCCACTCAATTCAGTAACAAACATTGTGTCTATGGCAGCCTGTGAAGCCATTCTAGCAAGTTATTTTTCTTCTTCTGTAGAAGTGGTGGCTCAATGATTACTAAAACTTTTTGTATGGGTTCATTTATGATTGTTGAGAAGAAATAGTAAACGTGTACATTGTAATCTGCTGTAAGAGCTTTGTTTGGAGGATGAATACAAGCAAGCTCCTTTGAGGATCTTGGAAGCTGTGATTAATAATCATATTAATTTACACTACATGTTCCCAGCAGTATCGAGTTCTTCATTTTCTCTTCTATAAAGAATGGGTTGCTACACTATTTAGTAATTATTGCAATTTTTAGATTTTTTAGAATTTTTTTTATTAATCCATAATTTGCCCATGACAACTTCTAATTCTTTTTTGTGACTTGAGGACAAGCATGGGCTGAGGAAATACTATATTTAGGTATTAAATGTACTTAGAACACTTAACCCCTTCATGACCAGTGAAGAAAAAAATAAATAAATAAATAAATAAAAAAATTTAAAAATTTAAAAATTAAAAAAAACTACGCTCTGGAGATCAAAGGCAACACACAGACTTTGAGCGTGGGAGTTCACTACATCAAGCCGAATCACCGGCTCGGAGCGCTTTGGCGCGCCGCCGCAGCGTACAGCTGCATGCCACAGATCAAGTGGTTTGTTTGGACGCCTGATTGCGTGACCCATTGGGAAGGGGTTAAAAAGACTGTTACCCCTAAAAATGACAGGCTCCAGGGACATCACCAATTGAGGAGGAAGTACTAAAAGCCCAGCCTGGCCTTCTTTGAGTGCCCAGTGCAAGGCCCAAGTTGAAAAGCAAGACAAGCACGTTCCTATGCTACTAATAGCCCTGAGGGTGGTCAGGTACAAAAGGGCAAGCTATCATTATAAATACAACATCAAATATGGTGAAGTGTTCATCTTTACATGCTCTCATGGTGAGGGCTAATATGCCAATATCAATGATAATGGAAGAGTTGTGCATAATATATATTCCATGGGGGAAGCAGAATATGCTTTCACTAGTCTTCTCGAAAAGACAAAGCACACCATATCTACAATTCCAGAAAAGAGTATGAGGATTCAATCTATTAGAGTACTAAAAAAGCTAAAGAAATGGCTAGCAATTACATTATAATAAAATAAAATTATACACATGGGTAATGCACAGTGAGAGCTGAAGTTTTCCAATCAAAAATTTTCTCACCAAAAAATGTGAACATAGCTCATGAGGGCCCATAAGTGCTGACAATAAACCCAACATGGGCTGTGCCTATGGGTTAAAGGATTATCACTTTGCGATACGTTTTCTGCTACTTTCTACAGTCTACTACTATGGACTTCCTATCAAACAATGTTACGCTCTCATTTGCTTAACCCACTGCCACCAGGGATGGCATTTACATACAAGCCATGTCCACTGTGGTTTTAGTTTAGTATTTGTGCTTACACATGGATGCCTCCACAAGAGCTTAGTCATCAAAGACTCAATTGCTAGTCTTACCTATCTCACGTGCATTCTCTTTTCTTTGATTTTTGGATGCTGTTTTCTTTTTTTATTGCTATCAGTATTTCAGTGACAATATAATAGCAATAATAATAATAATAGAAATAATAATAATAATAACAATAATAATAGTAATAATACAAATTAATATTTTTACTATAACAATAATTTAAAAAAAAAATAAATAAATAAAATGGGGAAATTAGGTGAGTTTACTTTGGACCATCTATGTGTAAACAAAATTTGCAATTCGCATACTTTTCACGTACTTGGCAGCAATGGGTTAATAACAGTAAACATGGCAGATGCTATGTTTGCTGCTCCCCACCTAAGTTTAGCTTCAGCTAAAGAAGACAAAGAAAAGAAGTCTAATAGAAGGGCAAGGGTCTTGAAATAGCCTGCCAGAAAGAAGACACTCATTATTTCTCTTTTTAGTTCCTGCAAAAATTGGAATATTGAAGGGCTTCAAGTGCAATATGTTTATCCATATAAAAACGTAAACAATAATAACAAAAGAGCATTTGATGTCCAAATAAATAATGACATCAATAGCCCCATATTAATACCAATCTATATATGACTCATCTATATAATCATAAATCAAAAATTAAAAACGTTCTCCAATATCCGATCTGCATAAAAAAATTAAACACTTGGAAACACATTGCTGTAGAAGCTTCTGAAAGGCATAAAAGTGTATATCACCAAAGTGAATGATAATAATAATAATAAGTATAAGAAAAATAATGGGAACCACATCAGGATCAGTCAAACTTCTTGCCTCCTCTTTCTTTCAGTAAGATCCCAAGGCCACTTCATATTCACTGAATGGAAGCAATGCGCCAGGGAACTTGTGAAAAAGTAGACAACCAGATAAGTATCTCAATCTCTACATTACCTAAAATGGTGAAGCTCTAGACAGGACTATCATAGATTGACAATCCAAGGCTAAGAAAAAAAAGTAAAATAATATACAGCATTTTATACAAAAAACATACCTGTGGGAAAATTTCAGGATAAACTAATCTATTGGGGCACAGTGGGAAGCAACCAGCTCCAACAGCTTCTAGCATTGCTACACCAAAGAATTCATGGTGTGCAGTTGAGACCACAACATCACCAGAGTGTAAGACTTCCCAGTACCTGTGGATCAGCAGGGAATAAGGTCAGAGATGAATAAAGATGATGAATCATAACAATGATAATGAAAATGATGAGTAAAGTTTAACACATTTCCACTATTGAGAAATATAAGAATACTGGTGTCCAGTCTACACACGGACTGTCAGAACAACACATACCCCCCCAAAAAAAAATCTGTAAATAAAATTAAAAAATCAATAAAGAAATATAAATATTTGAACACATCTAGAATATGTACAGACCACCTTAACAAAACAAATAATTCTAGATACACTTAAATAAACAAATGATAGAAACAAAGCCAAAAAGAACCACACCATGCTTACTTTTCTTTGTTTTCAGCATAACCCCAATGTGTAATGTAGTTTGCAAGACGCTGCCGTGCTTCTGCAAATATTGGAGGATTATCTGAGTACGACTGGCCCAGCACCGAGAGCCGGAAGTTAAGTCCTGCTTCAACTAGCTGGTACAGAACTTGGAACATAGTATCTGGGTCCTTATCATGTTCCCTGTAAAATGAAAACAATACTCAATACATTTCAATTACCCAATTTTTTTCAACTTTTTTTTTTACATTTTAAACAAAATTTGCATAAGGATTTACTCTGGAAACATCATCAAAAGTTCTAATTTATAATAGCAGAAATCTGTAAGGATGAGACATCTAACTTTGGCAGAAAGTAAAGCATTAAACAATCAATGTCTGTTAAAAAAAAATTACCATCGATGGGGCCAGATGATATGTAAAGGCTCCAAGGCATCTTTAGGACATCGTGTTTTGTGAGCAATATTAACTGGGAAATACGCCACCTAAAAGAAAGGAACAGGCTCCACATCAGCCTTTCTGCACTTGTATGTTAGTATAGATATATATCATATCCTTCCAAAGTAAAGTTCATTTGTTTGTCATAGACTTAATATCAAGTGAAATCATCTGTAACTTTTTTCCCATGAAAAAAAATCTTGTTAACATAATCTAAGAAGGTACAAAGTTTATAACAACTTTAGTTCATTTTGGTTTTATGCTTTTTGAAATTGAAATAATTTATATAACAATCTAATAAACTGTAAGCACATGCCTTTCACAAGCAAAATTTTTATTCAGTAAAATCAAATAAAGTTATCACTGAAGTCATTTGGCAATGATCACTACCTGGCTCTTGTCTCTGATGAGCTGTGTGATGGCGTGGGAATCAGGACGGTGGTCTGGCTGCAACTTCAGGTGGCGCGGAATTTCACGCAGGAAAGACTCAAGATTGTACTGAGAGTTGAACACAATAACATCGGCAATTAAGCTGCAAAAAGTGAAAGAGAAAGACAACCTGTAACTTTGAGGCATTAACTGACCATAGAGTTATGGTTTCAGAAAATAATTTAGGTGTATTACAGCCACTGTTACAATTCCAAACATAAAATTAGGGATTAAAATAAGTGAAGCAATGAGACACTTAGGACATAATTTGGACACTCACTCACCAATGTGTCCACAAACAGACTATTGTCTGCAATACTTTTGCCACAGCAGAGGATTACAAGCACAATCAGAGATTCCCAACTCAGTTCTCAATCATTAGATTATTTATCTAGTTTATGACTGGGTTTTAGACACTAGACTCGTGTGCTGCATAACAGACAAACATGGTCAACTTACCATGATAAAATCTGGTTGTATCCATACTGAAAATCTCGGTCCTTCTGTTTTCTGACTGGATATACTAACTGATTTTCATGGAAATAGAGAATTTTCCTTAATCTTCCTAAGTCAGGTCTCAAGCCAATCAGTTCACATAAATTCAATGTAGAGGATGCAAAAAGAGTCTGAAAAATGAGACAAGGGAAGCCACATTTAGTAATCTACAACACAACACTGCATCATATGCCAGACTGATCCAACTAAGCCTTCACTAAAGAATTCAAAGAAATAGGATAATGTATGCTTCTAATTGGTAAATAATAATATAAATCTGCCTAACAACACTACTGTGAATCCAAATAAAATGTAAAAAAAAGAAATGTATAAAGCTTTAAGCACCAAACAAGCATCCATAGTTACATCTCTTTGGGTTGTGATCAGTTTAACAAGCAGCACCGGGGGAGGGAAAGAGTAGCCACAAAAAGATGGGTATAGATTTCTTTTCTCTTTTTTTTTTTTTGCATTATTTATTTCTTTTGAAATGCTTCATGCAGGTGGCACAAAGTGAAGGTATATGGCAAACTAGCATTATTACTTTGGCTGCCTTTAGTCTACAAAATTCATAATCTTCAAACGTTATTTGAGAAAAAAACCCTGGTTTTTACCTTTAGTTCTTCATCCTATATTACGTCTCAAGAACACTGAAATGAGCTTGTGAAACCTTATTGAACTTTCATAATTGTGTTGAAATAGTACTGTAACAAGAAGAGAAATACTAAATCCATGACAATACGAAAGACTTCCTATTTCATGTCTGAAGAGGAGTCCAGTCTGATGTGAATGTCACAGATTTAGAGTCTCCCACTTTGCTGTGTCTGTTCTACTGTATTTTTTTTCTGTGCTTGGTGTATTGTTGTGTATTTGTATGTTTGGGCTTTTCAGTCATTAGCCATGTCACTAATGTTTTTTTTTTTATAATTCTACTGCGGATTAATCTCACCTTAAAGTCATGTGTCTGTGGAATTTTCTGATAAAAGTACAAGGCAGCTGTGCGAGCTCTCCAGTGCCATTTTTTGCTAGGCAAGGTGAACAATGCTGCTTCCTCATTTCCAATCACTGATTCATCTGTAAACATGAAAGCAAATTTGAACCCTGGACTAACTTTACACTTGCTATCTTGCTAAGATACAATTTTCAGAGACATAAGAACAACAAATACTTATATCTGACTAAATTATATGAATCACAGAATAGTACATAATTTCCTGAACATCTAAATGAGAAAATAGAGACAGGATGTCTGCAAAAGTGACTGTCCAAAAAATCATTTGTAAATAATACATTTTATGATTTTCAGAATGAATCATTGTCATAAAAGAGTCTAATTATGACAAATAGTTAAATAAAGAATAAAGCAAATGTTCATCATGAAATTAAATGCATAAACAGATATCAGTCCCTACACAAATTAATAGGTAAATAAAAAGTATCTGTGCATTAATGAAAAAATAGGTATCACAAAACAAACAGCCCCCAAAACTCACCATTTCTGAGTAAAGAGATAAGCTGTTTGTGAGAGCCCCCGTAGAAAGGCTCGATGATGAGGAGCCGGGCGCCTGCTGGACACGTATCCTCCACTCCTGCTCCTCCCCAGGCTTCACTTCCCCCATCTTCTGTGTCCATTACCTGATCTTCAGCTGACCCTTCAGATTCTGCATCACTCTCTCCTCCTGTGAGTACAGAGGGTCCAGTGCCTGCCACAGGAGTTGCTGTGGCTAGAGGTGGAGCTCCTGAAGGTCTGTTGCTTGCAGCACCTGAGAGGAAATGAATATGTTCTTCCCCTTGATAGCCCTTGAACTTATGTTGTATGTGTTGCCATCTCCTATCCTAGTTTTGTTGATCTTTAATTTATTTTTAACAATGATGCCATTGAAATACCAACTAAGCATGGTCTCATAGAAACCCATTCCTGAATTTAAATGGCATAATAAAAGCTCAATAAACCATACCTGCAGTATTTCTTAATACTTCTGCATTGCCTGAGACACTGTATTGCCAGCCTGACCGCAACTGAGCTGAGAACCCTGGGAGCCCAGCCAAAGGGAGTCGAGGGAAGAATGGATGAGTCAGAGGTGCAACAGGGGGGACCATCCCTGTATTAGGTACAGTGGCATGAGCTGCTGTGGTGGTCACAGCATTATTTATGGCTGGAGCTAGACTTTGTCCTGAGGCACGTCCCATTGCAGCCCCATTTATTGCTGTGGCCCCTGAGGGTCCTGGGAGAGCAGGCAATGTGCCAATTGGAGGTGGCAGAGGAGTTGTAGCAGGGGGAGTGCCAGCATTGGAACCTGAGCCTCCTAAACTTGCCAGAAAAGATGCTTCAGGTCCACTCACCACTCCTGACATTAGGGTCTTTATCTTGCTAATATCTGATTTGCTAATTGCCTTTTTGACATCGATTGGTCGGCCCTTGATTGAATGGTTGCGTGTTACTGTAAGAAAGGCAAAAAACAAAGATGAGGATTATATTTGGGAGGGTGGGGGGAAGAATATCAAATTCAACTTCCTAAAAATTCATCTTTTCTAATAATGTGATAAAGACACATACCTTTTTTATTTTCATAACAGAGCTAAACAAGTCCTATTCCATTTTCTTTCAAGCATCCAGAACTCTTCCACT
>NC_061830.1:12464990-12474990 GCF_019202785.1 Penaeus chinensis
ATTGTTTACCCCATGACATTTGTTTGCATAGATTGGTGTCAATTGAGTACATAATTTCAGTCTAAAGTGGGTTACTTTAAGGTGTTACTTTTTTGACTTGTAGATCTAATCAATCTTAGCCTTAAAAACTAGGTTTCACAACAAATATTTCAGCAAATGCTATGATCATGTCTCCATCTCTCTGACCCAGACTCCTCAACCTTGCCAACCCATGGACCTCCATGGGTCTTCCAAGTTACCTTTTTTTTCCATTTAAAGCCTGCCTCCAGAGTAGTAATTTACCCTTTGGTGAGTTTTAAAAAATATAAAAAATTATGGAGTGTTAGAATTATGAAAACCAAGGTGCTATTAAATGTAATACTGGTACTACATAATATTAACAGCGATATATATGGCTGAATAATACCTTCAGTACTTGAGCAATAACTTTGAATAACTGAGTACTAACTAAGTAACCGAAGACTAATAATTAAGACTAAAATTTCCAAGGAACCTGAGTAATAATTATAAGTATTGTATAGAAATGTAGTAATAATCTTGAGTAAAGGAGTAACTGAGTGTGTCTTGAGCAACACAGTACTGAGTAAGAGTAGCAATACCGAAGAAATGCAATTAATAACTTCAAGTAAACAAATAATAATAGATTAATAGCCATAAGTGATGATAATCATAATCCTGAATAATTTTGTGTAATTCAATAATGAAATATTTAATAACTGTAACTGAGTAACAGTCTTGCATTCATGGTTAATACTTGGCTGTTGGTCTTGACAAACACAGTGTCAACCGAGTAATAATCTCAAATAAAGACCTGAGTAGGTCCCAGCAATTAAAATCCCGAGCCATTCCCTCCCTAGTCTTCCTCTCTCTCGCAGCCAGTGTCATTGGCGATTCGTCAGGGAAACGGGCTCTTGTCCTCCTGCTAGGCCTCTGACAATTCCCGACTGGCAGAGAGCCTAATCAAATCACCTTTTCGAGCAGAAGCAGAAGCAGAGAAGCCCAGCAGAAGCAGCAGGCAGACAGTTAACTTCCTGCTGGATCCCAACTCCCGCCCCTTCCGAGACCTTATTTACGGAATGCAACACCTTCCAGCTACAGTGACAGGCCATAGGACGTTTCACACACCGTGTATGTGAGCGTGTAGAGTACCGGGTTTGTGTACATAAAGGTGAAAAGGGTGAATTAGAGGTGCTTTTACCTGAGTGTCCCCCTACGCCCTGCCGCAGTCCAGGTGGTCGCTTACACTCCGAGATCGACAGCTGTGGCGTCTGCTGCTCTAGGGGATACGGGAGCAAATGACTTTTTTTTTAATTACTATTTTTGAGTCTTAAATGATTTTGTCATGTCTTTCCTTACTATGTTTTGGGTCTTGAGTGATTTTTGTCATCATTCTTTATAGTAATAATAGTAGCTGTGATATATATGGCTGAATAATACCTTCAGTACTTGAGCAATAACCTTGAATAACTGAGTACTAAGTAACCAAAGACTAATAGTTAGGACTAAAAATTTCCAAGGAACCTGAGTAATAATTTGAAGTATTGCACAGAAATGTGGTAATAATCTTGAGTAAAGGAGTAACTGAGTATGCCTATTTTTAGGTCCTGAGTAAATTTTATCGTCATTTTTGTTATTAGTTTCTTTTTTAGCCTTTGTGGTTTGGTGAAAATTTATGGTATTTTGTATTATACAAAAATTTCTTTGGTTTTATCTTATCTTCTTTTTGATGTCTTGCTCCTATTTTTTCAGATGTATATCTTATTTTTTTCAGATGTATGATACTGATACATTGTGATTTTTCACTAGTGTTTTATAATACTTTTCTGGCCTCTCAATTTCTGTGTCGTTATTTTCTATGCAGGAGCAAATTTCACGGAAGTCTGTAATACTCTTTTTTGTAACATTTCTGTCAACATCATTGACATTTTTTAATTTATATATTTGTATCTATATACATGTATATAGACTTATTTATACGTACATAATATATATGTATATATATATATTTACACACACGTGCGCGCGCGCGCACGATATATATATATATATATATATATATGTGTGTGTGTGTGTGTGTGTGTGTGTGTGTTTGTGTGTGTGTGTGTGTACGTGTGTGTGTGTGTGTGTGTGTGTGTGTGTGTGTGTGTGTGTGTGTGTGTGTGTGTGTGTGTGTGTGTGTGTGTGTGTGTCATTGTGTGTAAGGCTATTGTTTCCTACGTGAGGACGGGTGAATGTAATGATAGACTGGTACGACTTGAAACTCTTTATTGTTGAAAGCGTACAGTACAACACAACTAATAAACACACGAAGCGCTGGAGCGTTGGCGCGCCCGGCTAGCGAAGGGCCGCCGCGGTCTTACCTCAGCGGCGACGAGGCTCGCTCTAACTGGTCATTGCTTCTCACTTGGCTTCCTCCAGGGCGTTGCTTGGGGGCGCGGAACGGCCGCTCCGAAGGCTAGTTGTCTGCGGAAACGTGGCGCGAAGTGAAGTCACCACACCACTGTTCACACTGCCGTGTGTGGTTGTGTGTGTGTGTGTGTGTGTGTGTGTATTATATATGCTCACACACACACACACACACACACACACACACACACACACACACACACACACACACACACACACACACACACACACACACACACAGATATATATATGTGTATATATATATATATATATATATATATATATATGTATGATCTGCACAATTACCTGTTGCGCAAAATTTCATGTCCTCCCTCTCCTTCATTTAAATAAAATCTTTTAATGCAATAGATAAAAAGAGAAGGTTAAAAGTTAATTTGCCAGGTTATCAATTGCATAATATTTAGAGTTCTGTCTTTCTCTTTCACCTGTTTAGAAAAAAAATATTCAATCTGTATGGTAAATACAGCAACGGGAAAAAATAAAATGATTACCTCACACTTATGTTGCTTACAGTGAGACAGCAAAGAACTAGCTATTTCCTTGCTATTCCACTAGAATTCTTACTGAGTGATTCATCATTCGGTATTTCCTATTCAAGTCTGGTCACGTACGACCAGCCGACCTGTTTCGTAATACCGGAGGATATCTTTGTAAGCAAGAGGCCTGGCAACGCGGTGCATTCATGTCAGGAGTACGCACAATACGTAAACAACTGCACCGCATAGGAAAATGGGTATGGGAACGGTGGAGGAGCCAGTCAAATAGCCTCTCCCTATTTTGTCGTAACCCGCAGTGTCCATATATACGGACTCAGGGCCTCAGGTACATAAGATAACATAGAACAAAAAATGAAAAACATGTTTCCCTAATTTTCATAATTAATAACAATCTACATAAATGACCGTTGCCACCGTTCTAATGGCAAAAAACCGACAGGCACGGGATGTCGCCCCCTCCCTCTTTACGAATTTTGACTTTTTTTCCATAATGTACCTTCATCGCCGCAACCATTCCCTTTTCACTTCATTTGTTTTTAGAACATATTTTTCCTGGCCGTGAGCTGAAAGGTTCTCGCATTCCAGTGCTTCATTCTAATCTGGATCCTCTAATATCTGAGTAGACTTTGCCTTAGTGTTTCCTGTCCTTTATTCTCCCCTCCCTCTCCCCGCGCCCATGGTTCCCTCGAGTATGTTTTGTTTTTTTCTTCACTATTCCTTTCCATCTCCTTTGCCCCGTTTTTTCCCGTAGAGCGACAGGACGCAATACGAGTAGAAAGGAGGAGAAAAGGGAGGGTAGCCCATGGTTGATGTTGTTGTTTTCTGCCAAGTTTGTGGCAATGGTGTACAACTGAGTGTACCGCCAGGATCTTTTTAACATGTGCATTACTAACGTCTTATCAGTTCTCCCCTCTGTCGCTTGTAAGTGAGGGTACCACTAAATGTAACGCCAGATGTTTATCCTGCGTCTTCACTTAAACTTTGCCTGAACTGACCACGACATCAGAAGCTCCATGTACTTGCCTTAGAACCCGTACTTCCCGCCAGTGGTAGAGGCATTGCAATTTAAAAGCAATGGTGTTACCATTACTGTTACTTGTATAAAATGTAACTTAATTTACTGAATAGGTTACTCTCGGAAAAGTAGCAAGTTACAATTAGCATTATTTTTGGGGACACTGACGTAAATTAGTTTTGGCCATTATATGATGTGTTCCGCATCGTTATTATTATTATTACTATTTTTATTATTATTATTATTGTTACTTTTGGTTGCTTCAGAAAGGATGAATGAAGGTCAGAATGATTTAATACAGTAAACTCAGTGAAACAATATTAATTAATTTTCTTTTCCTTATATTGTGTAATACAAATAGGTTAACAAATTGCAAGACAGTATCCTTCTAAAAAACATTGGTAAATAAATGGATTTTAAATAAATTCCATTGTTTTTTTCGGGCATTAATTCATACAAACGCACAAACAAACGCACACAAACCGAGAGACTGATTTTTATCACTTACTAGTAATGGAAAATGAGAATGGTGTACTTACTGTTGAATGACTTTTAACAACATTGCTGCATTATTTTTGTTTTCAAAATTAGAATATGACAGTTCAGGGTGCCTACTTTAGTGCCTACCCCATTGCCACTATGTCTAGAACATGTAGCTCTTCCCCAGAGGCCACAACTTGGTTTTCCACATCCACGTATTGGAGACGATACCGGAGGACCCCATTTCCCTGGAAGCAGGGATGCCCACCTCAGTGCCCGTGTCCCTAGCCCCCCCCCCCCCCCCAAGCTCTGTCTAGACGACTTGAGCCTCTCATCAGAGCCCGCAATGGGGCTTCCATAACCTTTGGCCTTGGACTAGGGATAGTATTAAGGGGCATCGCGGGCTGTGGTCAGTTACGCCTCTGCCTCCCCCACCCCAGGGTGAACATGCCCACTTACGTTTGCCTACAAGTTTTCCGCCACCAGCCACTGAGCTGCAGTGAGTCCTCTATTATTATGGTGGGACGGTTGGTTTTAGGGCATTGTCGGTATCATACACAGCGCAACTAATGTTCGTCCACTTGGTTGATAGGGAACGTTTTATAAGTACATTTGTTAGATTCAGTTCATTTGTTAAATTCAGTTCTCTCTCTGCCTTCGGTGGGATGGTTTCCTTGCTGGAACCAGTTGCAGCAGGTGGCCTGCCTCCAGAGTTCTTCTCGGCATCAGTGGACTACTCTGTGCTCTGGCGTCAGCGCCCCCCCCCCCCCCCACCCATGTATGACGAATTTGAATGGTACGACAAAGCCATCCTTAGTAACCCCTTGACTAATACTTATTAACTGGCCTTGATTTCCTTTCCCTTTGACCACTTGCATTCCTCATAACCCATTATGTGCCTACCCCTGAAGTCCCGGCACGGCTGAAGGCCTTTCAGTGCTCAGTCAAGGATCACACTCCTGAATCGAGCTTTCAGTAGGCTTGGCGTATATATGACCCCTCTGCCTATTGGGGACCTGAGTCTCGGGCTAGAGAGATTGGACTTCTTCCTCCATGTGCCTCTACACATAGATCCCTTTTGTCGTCCTATGCCACTGCTCTAGCTCTGCGCCAGACTTCTAACACCTTGTGAGGCATCTCACATCTGGCCATTCTGGCCGTGATTAGGTAGACAAACCTTTCCCCTCCGTCAATCTCGTCCTACACTAGGTCCATTCTCAACTGCGTCAGTGGGCTCCTGTTGGAGAGCGCGATCGAACTGATGCACCAGAACTTTTCAGGTGCTTAAGCAGACTCTCACTAGGCTCTTCTCGTTTTCGATGTGTACCGCCTTACCGCTTCGTACAAACCTTCTGAATGCTCAAGTGCGTCCGGCTATACATTACAATTGTTAGTTTTATCCGTCAACCTCTTACCTACCAGATATTCCATGTTTTATTCCTTCCTCGCATTCTCCACCAACGACAGATACCGTCAGTTCATTTTTTTCCTCGGACTCAACTCAAGGGTATTTACAACTGCTACACACCCTTCAGATAATAACCGTTCAGGTAATGATGTAGCCGGATGACTTGATGATCGTTTGGTCGTCTGCTGAAAAATGTGTGGAGATGGTGTGTCAAACCTTACAGTCGATGGGCCTACAATTCAACTTCTCTAGTCCTCATGACGTCTTTGTGGCTAGGTCTCACCTGGGATACAGCTGCAGGGACAGTTTTATTGTCTCTTTTATAAAGAATCCATTGCTTCCTCCTCAAAGGTACATATGGGTCCTTTGAGTATTCCCATACTGCCTGAAGGCTATCTTTCGTCCATGACTGAGAAGTCCCCGCCTTCCTCTAATGAATGGTTGGCCAACACTCCCGACCTGACTCTAACTACTGACACATCAGACTGAGAGTACAAGTCCTTGATGAACCACCAGCTTCTCTGCCTTCTGCTGGGTCAACACCAGCGTTTGAGAGCTCTCTTTCATTAGGGTACCTTCCCCTCTGAGGGAGGATGATGCACATCCTCTCCAACACGTTGATGTTCATTAAACCAACAAGCAAAGCTCGTCTTTCTCCCTCTCCCTCCTCGGGACATCTGAAGCTTTGTTTGTACTGGTGAAGGCCCAGGCATTTCACCTGAAATGAGCTTTGGACCCGGCGTTATTTGTAAAACTGTTGCCACAGTTTGGCTCTTCACTGGTGGCCCTCTTTGTCTCCTCCCATAACAATATGTCTAGTACCTTACGTAAGTGGAGGTGGCGCTGGACGGCGATTCAGGCATATTTATAGTTGACTGAAACAAGTTAGAGGGCATTTCCCTCTTCTCTCCCACTCTGACGACCATCACATTGTGGATGGCTTTGTTGCTGAAGTACTCCTTGGGCTAAATGATACCGATTGTCTTGCGGTGGGAATCCTCAATCATTATTTGACAGCCTCCTCTGGTGATGTCCTCACCCACTCTTCCTACAGGAACAGATTTACTCTTCACTTCATGAGGTCCTTGCAAATTCCCGATTTATTCCACAGGACTCGTGCTTACTTTTAAATATTGTATAATATATAACTTTGTTATATATATTATACATATAACTTTTTTTTCAGGTGTTCCCTCTGCTTCACTTTAGCAGTGTCAAAGCTAGCATATAATGTATCTAGCATTTTAACTATGAAAATGCATTTATGCCACTCTCTAGTGTGGCCTGACAGACTGACCTCCTCGGACTACAATAAAATATGGCATACTTTTGGTATACCATATTTTACTTAAACAATGTTTTATTTTATTTTATTGTAAACAATACAATTTATACAATATTTCATTGTATACAATAAGATATGGTATACCTTTAGTATACCATATTTTGTAAATTGCTGGTATAACTTTCAGTGCCAATTCCTACAAGCATATTGAAGTTAATGTGTATGATCTATTTATCTAATCATATTTCATTTCATTATTAATTTGTCGGATCCCTAAAACGAAAACGAATTAACATCTGGTGCATTATCTTCTAAGGTGCAGTGGCATGCTGCGAGGGTGAACGGGCGCGCTGGAAAACTTCTAGCGTGTCCACTAACTTTAGGCTGCATGTCTTGAATGCCCAAAGGAAGAAACGGATAATAATGCTTTTTTCTTGTCATCTCGTCCTCCTGAAATTCTACATATCAACGACGTTTTTCAGCACTTCTGTTGCTCTCGCGTTATGTCTCTCCACCCAAGGCAAAAATAATGACCAGACCCTGAGTCCTTGTGGTTGACACAGTCGCAATCCCCATCATAATAAGGGAGATAGTCACACAAAGACTATAATATGCCTCTCGGTCAGATATTGAAGCGTTTATGACAAAGTGCACCTAGAAGAAATAGGGCACGGACTTCAAGAATAGTACTGTATCACAAGATAGTACTGCGCCACAAGATGAGTTAACACCGATGGCCAACTCACTAAGTGGCCAGAAGCCACTATTATGAAATGGGCCTTGACTCTGTGAGAAAATCTGGTTGACGCGGCCTTAATACAGTAACAACATACTCCACAGATTAACCAAAGTCGTTGCGCGCCAAATCACCGATACGACTTGACAGCTGTTGCACTATACATATAAATAATTTCTTTGCATAACAGATATTTGAAGAAACATCAAAGCAAAGAGGTCTTCAGCATGATTGTGTTTTCCTGTTCGTCCCTATTTTATTTAACTCTTGGAAAAATTGTCATTTCAGAAAGGTTTTCATCATGACAGGGCCCTTGGTACTTATTATTACCAGTTATAATCAATACTCCCACTGCTTGAAGGGTTCAGTTATCGGCACAGGAAGATGAATGATATGGCTCCCGTGGCACAAGATTGTCTCCAGAATTAAGATGCATATCTTCCTTTGGATATAGATAAACCAAGAGCCCACTTTCCGAAAGACGGCATTGTACCTGAGAGAGCAGACATAATTAAGAAACGGCAGGGAGACCTGGACACAAGGTCTCAAGATCATATGATATTCAAGTGATCCGACTCAAAGTATAAACTCAAGTGGTCACACGAGAGTTTTATTAATAGCGAATGGACGCACACGCTCACGTGACCGCGTCTTTAGGAAGAAAGTACAAGAAAAAGTCTAAATGAGAAAAGGTCTCGCCACTTTGAACTTTTGTGCACCACATCCGTTGGGGGAGGGATAGTAGGTTGTGGACCCATGAGGGATAAGAGCCAATTGTAATTTGAGTTTGAGGAAACACCCTTCCGTAGGGAATACTACTGCTACCAACGGACTCCAAGCAGCTAAAAGCAGCTATGCCACAAGATGGTGTGCAGAACGAAATCAGAACGGCTTCCAGGCTGACGATCCGACACCGAACGACTTGGATTCGAGCTCTCATCTCCGGGGCCCCGGAAACAATTTAATTGAGATAACCAATGAATTTCGGTACCTGAGTAATAAATGCATGTATTTATTACTCAGGTAGGAAACATTGTATTGTATTATATCATTTGATAAATTATATCATATGATGTTATAGTATATAATATAAAGTTAGGGACCAAATTGAAGGACTTGTATAGTGTAAATAGACTTATTTTCTAAGTCATAATGTTGACGGCCATCACTCTTTTTCTTGCTGATCAGCTAGAATTACTTTCCGCTCGTCGGTCCTTTCCTCACTGCGAGATGGTACGCCTTGTTAATGGATAATTCGTGCTGCTCTTTTCGCAAGTTAGTCCGCGGCAGGTCTTGCTTTACTCTCTCGTACATGTTTCATTGGTTGTATGGGAACCGCCCGGGGATGCTGACTTGGTTATTTATTCACTGTCCTACATGTGTCCTGGAAATATCGAATGAACTTTAATATACCATCACGCCTTGGAGCTTCATCCGCAATGATCATGGCCATGTAGCCGTGCCTCTGGGCAGGTGGTACAAAGGCAAGTTGAAGCAACTGCCGGACGCACAGGGTTCTTTGTCTCCAGATCCAATCACCGGATTCATCTCCATGCTGACTGACCAGGATGGAAGTAACAGGCTAACACCAGCTTTAGGGAAATGTGCAGTGAGGGCATTAATTGTGGCTTTCTCAAAATCTGTCTTGACTGAAGCGGGGTTGGGGATAAAGTCATCTGGAATGAGGTTGAACACTTCGTCAAGCAGTTTATTGTACAGCTCCTGATTTACCGGGTAGTAGAGCATAAACACATGGGTAGAACACGCCTTGGTGATATGCATGCAGAGTGTACAGCTGCACATATTCAGCAGGAACTACTTTAAAGGTCCCGTCGGCGAACCAATGCTGTGCACGCCACCAAGAACCGAGTCTTGATCGGCTATGAATATGACCATTCCGTCTGCTTCATATCGAAGGATTCACAGGATATCGTCGTCCCTGACACCTGCAAGCTGCCGCGCCCGTTGGAGAACCCTCTCCAGCGTATCCACAGTCGGGAGAAGGTCTGCTCACTCGACTTCTGTTCGGGCATGGAAAGAATCTGTAGTGTGTCCGATCGGTTCTGCTGCGCTTGTTACCAATGCTCCCATTAACGGTGTAGACTCCTTGCCCTTGTCTTCGCATCTCCAATAAACTTTTCCCTTCACCTTT
>NC_061830.1:12479990-12489990 GCF_019202785.1 Penaeus chinensis
ACTATATTAACACAGTTCACAACTACAGGAAAATGAAGCACCATCACATAGTACATGTAAATAAGGAAAACAGAATTGCTTATCACATCACAAAAGAGTAAGTCATGGTATTACATAAATATTTTTAAAAGTTTGATATAAAGTATCAAGTCTCTTGATAAAATGGCAGGGGGTAAGAAGTAGAACGTGTTTCAGATATGTTTCTGTGAAATAGTCTACAGATCTATGGTAAGTAACTTAATTCTGTCATTGTGATGATAACCCTTCAACAATTCTAAAGACATTAAAAAGTTACAGGAAGGATATTAAATAACAGCTAGTTGATTTATGCTGAAATAAAAACAAATATACTTATACAAGCAATCCGTTATGGCCTTGAAAGACCATAACAAACGGTTGGATTCTTATCTTTTGCTTATTTTCTTCCTTAAGACACAATTGACACATCTCTAAGGCAACATTTCATAACTATTGACAGATTCCTGTTTGGGAAGAAAGGAAAAAAGTCTACATTCACAAGGCTTTGCTACACATGTGCAGATGTATACTGCACACACAATATATATATATATATATATATATATATATATATATATATATATATGTATATGTATATGTATATGTACATATGTACACACACACGCACATGCACAGGCACACACACGCACACGCACACGCACACACACACAGTGATTACATATATATATATATTGTGTGTGAATGCATGTATGTATACATATGTGGATCAGCAGAGAAACAGAAAATTAATAACTATATAGGTATTTGATTATTGTTTTCTCTTGAGAATGATATAAATCATGAAACTCCACATCAAATATGTTTGTTGTCAAATCTCTCTTTATTCACTAGTTTACTCCAAAATATTAATGGCTGTAACAAGGTATATTTGTTTACAGTCCTTTTTTTGGTCAGTTGAGTAAAACTTATAATGCACTCATGCTTTTCACTTCCAATAATGTGTGATTCAAGTAAATAGTCTATCTAACTTGTACACCAGTTTCACATCCCTACCACTGTTATTCTAAGTACAGCAAAGTACCTCATGGAATATGTACCTTTAACAGTATTTCTTAAAGCAGCCATGTTCTTAGATTTTTTAAAGCATCTTTCTTTACAGGAATCAATTCAGTCAATTCTCTGTAAAAATATTGTGGCTTTATAAATAAAAAAGTTTATTCTTGCACTGAGTTGGCTAGATTTCCTTTAAAATAAGCTGATTAATCTAAATCTAATGTGCATATGAGTATAAAAAAAACAATATAGATGCCCATAGACCTGAGCAAAAGGGTATAAACTGGGTTTCACCTTGCACAAAAAAGAACTCAAAGTGAATTCAAAAGAAAATAGATAGATAAATACAAATAATTGGTATTTCCACAAACATATTTTGCAAATCTTGCTATAATTTGCTTGAGTGAAAAGTTGATCTTTGATAAAATAGCAAAAATTCTTCTTCATACTAAGTGAACTATAACACTCCATAGAGTCTGAAAGTAATATATTTTTTTTTTAAATAAATTACTAAAACTAGCACATTTATTTTTAATATGCAGTATAATGTTTGGCAAGCAACGAATGGCCTAAAGATGTAATAAATATTATACACTATGCAAGCTGTTTAGTGAAGTAATGCCTACATCAGCAATTCTAAAATTTGTTGACAAACAAATCTTAAACTATTAAGTCAAACCGCTTTCAGTCTTGTCATCAGCATAGTACATAAGCTCAACTCATACAAAAATAGAGGCAAACTCTAAATATGAATACTGTCAACTGCACAAAATAAAGGCAATTAAATATATATAATGTAAATCAGGCTTAAAGAATCAACTTTTTTATTTCCAGGGTAACTAGGAAGGCAGTTGGAGGGAAAGTTATTTAGGTATTTACACAAGATTATCCTGAGTGGTTTTAGGTTATGCTGTTGACATTGCACAATCATATTTTTTGGTCTTTCATTATCCTATAAAGACATTGCATGCAGTAGCACTTCAAAAGCAAGTTCCTCTTCCCTAGTTTTGTGGACTTTTAAACCTGAAAATTCTTAGGTCAAATAAAGGGTACTACATTACTTGTCTTCTCTCTTGTGGTGTGATCTTGAGATTCTTTTTCTTCACAATCCACACCCTCCTAAATTTACTACAAAAAATACATTAGTAAAAATGTAATGTGAATAAAGAAACACTGAAAGGGAAGAGATGCAGAAGGTAAACATGGTGTTGGAGTGAAATTTAAAATAAAATTTTGTGACACACTTTTGACTTTCATGTATGGCAGATCTCACGGGAGCTAAAATTCAGACTATAGATTAACACATGGTCTGTGAGGAAGTATACTTCACAGTTTCATATGCTAACTCCAAAATGCAACTAAAAGAATTATTTTACTTTTCATTTTGATTATCACCAGTTTCTATTTCAGTCACCTTTATAGTCAATTAAAGTAATAGGTGGCAATGCAACTTTGGAAACCATAATCATGTCCATTTATTACTAAAACTTTGACCAAAACAACTTTTATGAGAAATGAACTCATAACAGTGGAAGAATAAAGTGAAGATTTTCATTTAGGTATTTATTTTTGGATTATTTTAATCCTTTTGTTTTTACATAGATAACAGAATAAAAAAAAAAGTTAAAAAAAGAAGGCAAAATTGCATTTGAATACAATGCTTTATGCTGAAATAAAATATATATTTTTTTATAATTGCAGATAAGCATTGTTAAAATAAAATATAATATTCACAATTTTATTTAAAAGGAAAGAAATTGTGTTAGCACAGAAACTCTGACATATTGCCAAAATCACAGCAAAACTTTAAAGAAAATGTTTAAAACTAATTTCATCAAATAAAATCTAATGTGGCTGGAGTAACCTTTCTGTATTCACATCACTACTACTGCACAAGTTTAAAAAGTCTCAAAGAAATAGGGCAGGTTTACTTCATAAAGCACAAGTCTTTTACACAGGCCCTGACCATCAGCCAATCATGTCCTTCTAAAGCCTGTAAATGCACAATGAAAAATGAAAACATCCTAAGAACTTAATAAGAGGCACTGCATGTCATTTAGAAGTCACCATCACATTTATGCAACAGCTGATATATATTTTTTATAGTCCATACAAGGAATACAGGACCAATGGAGCATTTAAAAGGATCAAGAAATCTGTGTTTGACACCTGAATGTTACAAATACTGCTGCTATTTACAAGCAAGTAATTTATGCCATGTAAGGGAAATATCCCCTCCAACAGCATTATTGGTCATGAAGTTAGGAAATAAAATTGAAATCAGAATGTTAAAGGAATATTTGCTACCACAACCACTCAAGCATTAATGACATCACAATATGAAAAGTACAACAGTACATCAAATTGTTACAGATAGTACTTTCTCAATTTTTGTTCAGGTTATCCGAAAATACTGACACAACTTTTGTCTATATACAAGAGTATGAAATATCACTCCCTTATCCAGTTCACTAACATCGAAAACATCATAACTGTTGCTGTTTTACAGTTACCCACCACTGTATCATAACAATAGTGAGGATGACAACAGTGTTTTTTTTATGCAAATATAAGATCCCATTGTTGTAATATGGATATCAGTATTCTAAAACTGAGAAAGTGAAATCTCAAAGCACAATTCATGGAAGTTATAGTTTCTTTTATTTTGGTTTCTAGCTAATGCTAAACATCGGTGCCTTTAACTTCTTATTTGGACACTCTCACCTTCTCTCTCTCTCTCTCTCTCTCTCTCTCTCTCTCTCTCTCTCTCTCTCTCTCTCTCTCTCTCTCTCTCTCTCTCTCTCACTCACTCACTCACTCACTCACTCACTCACTCACTCACTCACTCACTCACTCACTCACTCACTCACTCACTCACTCACACACACACACACACACACACACACACACACACACACACACACACACACACACACACACACACACACACACACACACACACACAAACACACAAACACACAAACACACTGTTAATTTTGTCTCACTTAACATTAGGGAAAGAGTACTAATCCTACCACCATTTTTTCCTCCCTCACAACTCCCTCACAAGTTCCACATTATTTACTTCCTTCAAATATACAACATTAATTCTGTTTAAAAGAAATGTGGAACTATCAGTAAACTGCATGCATGCATGCGTGTTATTTTGAAGTGGCTCTGGATGATCTGTGAATATATCTTTACTTAATTTCAGCATTCTCATTATTTGTACAAATCTGACCGATACTGAACTAGCACCAGACTGGGTACTTCAACATTCCCACACATTAATGATCCTTTGGTTATCTGCATATACTTTGCAGTTTAGGGATGAAATTCCCTATAGCATTTAGACTTCAATCCTTTATTCTGTCAGTCACTCTTACTTGTAGTACAACTGGTATACTTCATTCAAAGTTGCAAGTAGTCTAAAGATCCAGCATCTAGCTATGTGAAAACACAGGAAGCAGCTTTAAATTCGCAATATTATAAACATCAACTTCACGAACATCAGACAACCATGTGTTGGAAAATGGACATACATTTCATCTTTCTCTAGACAGCTCCAGCACTGGTCCATTGACTTAACATGAGTAACAAAACAGGTCCTTCTGAACAGAAAACGACCTGGACATATTGGAAGTTGATATTTGTTGTCTTATTTTGATTCTCATATTAGAGTACAGTGTAAATGACTTAAAAAGAAAAAAAGATGTTGATAAAACATGTACTATAATTACCATATTTCATTGTTCACAGATATGCCTTTGACTTTCAGTTTTCATTTATAACAAACATCAGTTTAAAAGAAAATATTCCATATGATTTCCCTGAATCATTAATCAGATCACATTATAAACTTAACATGTGCTGTCATAAAAATGAACTGATGGGCAGATTATTTTATCTAATATCAGGGCAAGGTGTTCAAGGTTTCAAAGAGCTTAACAATTAATAAATAAATATGGGATGAAAATATTCTGACAAAAGATAAATACAGCATGACTGCACACACACCCATACCCCCCCCCCCCCCCCACACACACATGTACGCACACACACGCACCCAAACACCCACCCACACACAACCATAGCCAACCATAAACAGATCCCCCTCCCCTCTACACACACAAACACACATATACACAAATATATACTGTCTTATGCACCCACATACATGCACACAAACATCTAAAAAAACAATGTATATAGTACACATAAATGTATATGCATTTTACCCAAGGAAGTGGGTTTATATACATACATACATACATATATATATATATATATATATATATATATATATATGTATATATCTGTACATCTGTATATCTGTATGTATGTATTAGAGTGAGTGAGTGAGTGAGTGTGTGTGTGTGTGTGTGTGTGTGTGTGTGTGTGTGTGTGTGTGTGTGTGTGTGTGTGTGTGTGTGTGTGTGTGAGTGAGTGAGTGAGTGAGTGAGTGAGTGAGTGAGTGAGTGAGTGAGTGAGTGAGTGAGTGAGTGTGTGAGTGAGTGAGTGTGTGAGTAAGTAAGTAAGTGAGTGAGTGAGTGAGTGAGTGAGTGAGTGAGTGAGTGAGTGAGTGAGTGAGTGAGTGTGTGTGTGTGTGTGGTGTGTGTGTGTGTGTGTGTGTGTGTGTGTGTGTGTGTGAGTGAGTGAGTGAGTGAGTGAGTGAGTGAGTGAGTGAGTGAGTGAGTGAGTGAGTGAGTGAGTGAGTGAGTGAGTGTGTGAGTAAGTAAGTGAGTGAGTGAGTGAGTGAGTGAGTGAGTGAGTGAGAGTGAAAGTGAGAGAGTGAGAGAGAGAGAGAGAGAGAGAGAGAGAGAGAGAGAGAGAGAGAGAGAGAGAGAGAGAGAGAGAGAGAGAGATGAGAAGAGAGAGAGAGAGAGAGAGACAGACAGATGGGGGGGGAGGGGGGGGAGAATGAAAGTGTCTGTGTGAGATATATATAAGAAAAAAAAATTAAGAATATTCCAACTGATATAAGAATATCTACTGATATATGACAAAGTTCCTTAAACCCACTAATGCTGGACAAATGCACTGTTCACTGGGATGTTTTATAAATTCTGTTTACACACAGATGGCTTTACAAGTGCTTGGTCATTAGGGCTTTGCTGAATTTTCATGAATAAAGTCTTATTTATATTACTATTACTATCACTATTAAAATAATTAGTGACACCATCACAATAAAAACAAAAACTTTGAACAAATATTCAAGTAATGGAGTAAACACGTGATTTCAAGGAAGCCTATGTACTGACTCCTACATGACTCAGTGCATCTGGAGCCATCCATGAGTACACAAAATTATAAGAATAATCTGCAGTGGACAGTGTATATATACATCCACTCGTGGTGTCCAAGGGTAATACATAAATAAAGTACATTATCCTCAATGAAGAAAAAAAGAAAAAGAAAAAAATCATCCCTTTAATTCAGCAGCCTCAAATAAAATAAGAATGAAAAAACTCAACTAAAAATTAACCTTTGCAGTTTCTGTTCAACTTGACTTGTACATCAACTCAAAGCATTCTTTGTCTCATGTTATTACAGCATAATATAATGAGGTTTATCATCAAAACATGGTGCTTTTTTCTAGTCTTGCATGGTCTAAATTGAGCCTTTGTGTTGAGTCAGTGTGAAATCTAAAACTTTTCACTGACTCTAAAATATTTTCTCTTTAGATGGTGATACCTTGTTGTCCGAAATCTGATATATATTTTTCTTAAAATTGTCAGAAAATTATAGATCTAAAAAGGATTTAATCTGTGTTTATATGAAAAGTTAGTATATATATATTGCAGTTTTTGGATGGATTTAGTTGCCTGTGTCAACAACATAAATATGAGAATCAGAAAAAAGAAAGAAAGAAAAACAGAAATCATTAGAAAAGACTAAGTAAAAAAAAAAAAAAAATCTTATTAGATTTTCTATATAATACAGCACTATTATGACATTATCAAACACACATCGGGAATTATATATATATATTCTCTTATGGGGGGAGGGTCAATGGGGCTAAACCTGCAACAATTAATATGATGACCACATACTGCTACAAACTTATATGTAACTTCTGCAAAAATGACCTAGTCATTATATTCATGATGAAGAAAAGCAAATCCCATAATAAATACACATATTAAAAGTACTACAGTTTGGTGCCACCTCAGTCAGGGCTGTTTGGACTGTTATCCGAGTGGAAAGACTTTACTAGTTCATCATATTCTTCCATGTTCGCCTCAAAGCTCAGGAGCTGTTCAGTAAGGTCACTGATTTCGTCTTCTGGGGTATCAGCAAACATACGGAGTGGGGGTGCACTTCGACACTCTCGGTAGAATGCACCTAGGTCATTTCCCGTTCCGCAAGTCCCACCAAATGGTGTTTTCTGGAAAAGGGTATATATATCCATGTATTTGCAGGTTCACTAACTACATTAACAAACAGCCAAATTACTGTTAATCTATGAATACAAAGAATTGGTTACCTTCACACAAGACAATCATTTAAAATATTAATGAACTCCTGCTTTCATATTCACCTGTTTCATTAAAAGTAGACATCCTTTGAAACCAAGGCCTAATATCTAGTTCTTACTGATAGACTAGGGACGCAGGACAAAATTCACACATCACAATGAAACCAAGAAGCTCTCAATATGACAGCGTAAACATCTTAAGAATATTTTTCATTGACCATTACCCTGCTGATGCCAGAACATCCACAGCAGTTTTGTTTTATCTACCTTGTTTATACATAGATGGCTCAAGTACCTCTAAGTTACCAAGGGACTGATTACTGATCTCATCCATTTACTTCAATTCCTTGAATCTTCACAAAGAGAAGTTCTTACTTCTATGACTGATATCATCCTTAATAGAAAAGAATACTAAGGATAGTACTATTAATAAAACATAAAAATGTATTATAATATAATAAAATAAAATCTCTTTTCATAAGAAATTCAGGGGATAAGGTAAACAGGTAAGATCAAGCAGGCCTAATATCTGACTACTTGGAGACTTAGAGCACGATGTGAAGCCATCTATGTGTAAAGAAAATTAAGAACAAATAAAATAAATTTGTCCAGCAAGAATAGTATTTTCAAGATAAATCTCATTATAACAGAAACAAAATTAAGCAAAATATGAATAAGGGTATTGTATCTCTCTTAAACCACCTGGATACAATGAATAAGATAAATGAGAGAATGTACACTGCAGTGAGAAAATACATGAGAAATGAGAGACATGGAAAAAAAGAAAGAAAGAACACACATTTAGCAAAGACATGAAAGAGAAAAGAACCACCAACATAATAAAAGTGAAAAAGGAAAAGAGATGAAAAACAAATAGTACAAGATGAAGAAAAAGAGAGAAATTCCACTAACCAGCTCCACCATAACAAAATCCGCTTCGTCTCTGAGTTGTGCTGAAGTAGTGGACTTGTGTGAACCGTCTGAAGCCGTCATGACGACTCGCTCACCAGTGTCCTGAGTCTGAATCCCTGCAGCCGCTGCTCCTGCTCTCTCCTGAAAAGGTTAACAGCGATTGTGTCATTCTATAAAACTAAAATTATTAATAAATATAGTCTGAAAATGAAAAATAATAACACTATAACTGTTTATAATAATTATAGTTATAATTATAATCCAAAAAAAATAACAAATAATAATAATACTAAAAATAACATTGATAATAATAAAATAACAAGAACAAATATAATAATAATAATAATAATAATAATAATAATAATAATAATAAAAATAACAACAACAGCAACAATAATAATGACCATAAGGCAAAAAGTTCCTTACCTACTACCCTACAATAAGAAAAGACTAACATAACAGAAATTCACAAGATGTAGAAGGACATGGTCTGTCTGCTGATTAATTCCTCAGAAAATATAATGCATGCTGCACACACACATGCGCAAAGATGCACACCCACTTGCACAGCCCCCCCCCCCTCTCTCTCTCTCTCTCTCCCTCCCTCCCTCCCTCCCTCCCTCCCTCCCTCCCTCCCTCCCTCCCTCCCTCCCTCCCTCCCTCCCTCCCTCCCTCCCTCCCTCCCTCCTCCCTCCCTCCCTCCCTCCCTCCCTCCCTCCCTCCCTCCCTCCCTCCCTCCCTCCCTCCCTCCCTCTCTCATGGGGAAAGATAGAGAAGATTACCTGTCCTGCTTTTTCCTGAGTGACAGCTGCTGAAGGATTACTGACCCCCTCTGCTTTGTCTGTTTTTTTATCCTGCTGGACCTCTATGGTGGATGTCAGTAGATTGGAAAAGGGAATATCGGGCAGGAAGAAGCCATCTGGCTTGGCTGGCTTGGCATCAACAAAGGCTACTGACACCTTCCTCTCAGGCTGTTGTTGCTGTTGCTGTTGCTGTTGAACATAGCCTCTGCAACTGCTGTCACTGAAATACCAATTAAGAATTAATTAAACTGAGAAAGAACAACAGGTAATATTAATTCCCGTGTATTTCTAGGGTGATAGTATCACGTAGCGCATCTTCAAAGAACATCATAACCGAATTTCAAATAAAGAGATTAATTCCTATCCGACTCTCCCTTCCAGATTTACTTCACCTGAATCCAAACCACAAACATGAGATCAAATTACCTGCTTGTTCTTGATCGAGGTGTTGATGGTTGGTCAAGGGGTGAAGCAGTAAAAAGTCTTGCTGCATCTTGGCTTTCATCAGATGTCTGAGCTGCCTCACTGCTGTCAGTTCCTCTGCATGGGGTAGCCCAAGATACCATTAACAAGACAGAAATCACAGCCAGTTATATTGAATCACTTATGTTTTATCTCCTTCTATTTTTCATCAACAGTTTGTTACACACCTATCTGCACCCCGTCGGCAGTGTCTTGGAGAAACCTCAGGTTTAAAATGATCACTCTTGAGCATTATAGTCTCATGAGCAGGACTACGACTAGGGGGGTTGAGTGTGATCTGTGTGCGGTA
>NC_061830.1:12494990-12524990 GCF_019202785.1 Penaeus chinensis
TTTATGCAAAGTGTTATTACCAACAAGTGTGGCATCATTTAGCATTTATTAAAGCTAGCTTAGAATGATACACATGTAGTATCAACTAATAAATAAAAATCAAGAAAAAGGGTAACCAGATTGGATAGCTAAAATTAGTAATTGACTTTTTGGTGATTAGGTTCTTGTGGAGCATCAAATGTTTTAAACCAATAAATATGCTAAACATCAAAGGGCATACAGCACTATGGTAATGTATAAGTACTTGTGGAGTAATTTATGTGTAAACACAATTAGTAAACTAAAATCACAGTGGACCTGGCATGTATTTTATGCCATCCCAGCACAGAGGGCTAAGCTTACCTGAGTTATGTGAAATATGTTAGGCATGGGTCAGAATGTTACCAAAATCCCCAAATACTGCCATGGATGGCATGTACAAGTTTAGTTTATAAATTGTATTTACACATAGATGGCTAAACAAATGCTTACTCACCAATGTATGACCTATCTCACTGTTTACTCTTTTCCTTGATATTTGGAAATATTTTTGTCTTATATTGCTATAAGTTTCATTAATAACACTGCAATAATGAACATTGTCAATAATAAGAATAGCACCTCTTGGAGGTGGAGAACTAGCAGCAGCATGATCAGTGTGGGTGGTTACACCTACTACTGGTAGGGCCGGAGTGATGGTCACCATCACCAGAGGGTAGCCTTAGCCATCCTCAGCTGTTATTCCAGTTTAGGGTTTTTCATCTGGACAGACTGAGGGGGGGAGGGGGGGTGCCTGGAAGTTCTCTGCAGCCATCTCTGATCAATTTGCAGTACACGAATCCTGATGGATCCTTTAGCTCTGTGGAACTTCTTCAAGTGTGAAGCACTTGACACAGCTCAGGAGTCCATTGGAGAACACCCTAGATCAAGGCAGAACTTCATCTTACAGGAGATGCTGAAGGCCACAGATGTGAGTCACATGGCTCACCTGAATGGCTACCATGATTTGCAACATTCCTTGGTACATAGGACTCAGAAGCTGTTGAGAAGGGACAAGGAACAGTATATCAGGAATCTTGCTGAGGAGGTTGATAGCCATTCCTTAGTAAATGACCTTCGCTCTGCCTACCAAGCCCTGAGGAAACTGAACTCCAAGCCCTCCTCAGAGACAACTGTAGTCCACTCAGAGGATGGACAGATTATCTCAGATCATGTTGGGGTTCAGGAACATTCGGCTGAATACTTTGTACCAGATTGACCATCCAGCAGTTAGTAGGACACCCATGGGCAAAGAACCTCCTATCCTGACTGAGGTTAGGGAGGCAATCTCTAAGGGTAGTATACCAGGAGGCATATGTAGCATCCCTGTTGAACTAACAAAGGCTGATGGTGAAACTATGGCACAAGGTTTGCATGCTGTCCTGGCTGCCATTTGGCAGCCATTTCCCCTGACCTGCTGAGGGGTGTGGTTATCCCTCTCTAGAGGGGGAAAGGGGATCATTGTGACTGTAGCAACTACCATGGGATCACACTGCTCAGCATACCAGGCGAGGTTCTTGCTCACATTCTTCCAAGATGGATCTAAGACCATCTACTAAGGAATGAGACCAGAGCAATCTGGATTTACTTCTAGAAAGAGCACAATAGACCATATCCAAGCACTTTGAATTACTGTGGAATGCAGTTGTGAGTTTGGTCCTACGTTGCTCACAGCTTATATTACCCTCAAGAAGGTGCTTTGAGAATCCCTCTGAGAGATCCTGAGACTTAGGGGAATTCTAAAAAGGATTATCAGATTAATGGCAAGCCTGTATACAGCTTCTGGAAAGTATGGTGGGGGCCTGTTGAGCTTCTCTCCTGTTAATTCAGTAGTGAGGCAAGGCTGCATTCTCCCACCAACAGTTTCCAACACTTGCATGAACTGGATAACGGAAAGAGCTATTAACCAAAGTCACTGTGGAGCAACACTATGCAATGTCAAGGTCACCATACTTGAGTTTAATTATGATGTTGCTATTCCTTCAAGTCCCTGGAAACCCTGGTAGCACTGCTTGATGCAATTAACAATGAGGCAAAGCTCTTGGGTCTAGAGTCTCCTAGACCAAGACCATGATCCAGGATTTTGGGGGCCTGTTAGGAGAACCCATTCAGTTGATGCATGCTCGTGGCAAGGATATCAAGGTCACTTAGAGCTTTACATACCTTGGTAGTGTATAGTCCATAACTCTGTCAGACCAGTAACTACATAGACAGATTGGCCTTGCAGCAAGTGCCATGAACTCAATCAACAAGAGCACTTGGAGTACCTGTGCAACAGGACCAAGTTAAGTGTCTTCAGAGCCCTGATACTACCAGTTTTTCTTTATGGAAGTGAAACCTGGATGCTATCTTGTGCCTTGGAGCTGCATCTTGATGCCTTTTACAACAGGTCCTTGCATCAGATCATGGGGTGCAATTGGAAGATGAATGCAGCTATGTGCCCCTGTTGGCATCAGCTCTACTCTATTGATCCAATACCTGTCCACAGAAAATTTAAAAATTGAAGTAAAAGAGACAAAAACAACAAAATGTTACTTGCTGATGTTATTATTTCACTGAGTTATGAACTACCTGGAGAGATTATACGGAGCCTGTGCAAGGATAACAGTCTATTGCCATATGGATAATGTAAATAAAATGACAAATGTAGACATTGGAAATGGTAAAAAAGCTAAAAGCACTTATGTAGAAAAAGAGAAAATAACACTGCAAAGGGGAGGCATGAAGTCTTGTCCCTACACATGAGTAATTGTGAGTGTGCCAGTCCTGCAAGCCATGGGTTTATATTTCTTAATGTCAACATTCAATTGGAAAAACAATGTTGTATTGAATGTGTTCAAACTGTTATCTAGAAATTACTGAGACAACTATTTCTAATGGGAGGGTGGATATTTAACCCCTACGATCCGGATGACATGACCTAATGTCATGAAAAAATTTGGCTTGAGGTGCAGGTAACAAAAACATACTGTCAAGGGAAAATCTGTTTGTGGGTTGGGTTGATGCGAACTAGCCACCGTGAGCATTTCTGCTGAAGGCTCGGGTGACAGGAACAACTCTCTATTAGTGCACAAAGCTTTTGAAGGTTGATTAGACTCATTTAGCATTTAGGAAGGGGCTATTGCATTATTTCCATCAATATACAAGCGTGGAAAGTAGTGTCCGTGAGCCATGACTGGAACAGAGGCAGCTCCAGAGGGGATGCTACTTCCATGCTCAGGATCCTATTCCTGGCCAGTGTGACTGGTGGTGCAGATTGTATTACAGAAAATTCAATATTATGAAAAAATTAATAAATGACAAATAACAAAATGTTAGTTATTGTTATCACACTGTACCTAGAGAGATGATATGGAGTCTGTGCAAGGAAAAGTTTACTACCATCTGGAAAAGGGCAAAAATACTAAAAATGCTGAAGCAGAATAAGAGAAAGTTGCAAAGGGGAGGCACACTATACGAGTGTTTGTGTGTGCCCAGCCTATAAGCCGCATATCCATAAAAGTGGCCGCTCAAGTAAGCCTCATGCCCGTATTTTGGCAGCGAAGCATCCAGATCCAGTGGATTAATTTGGTCTGTCAAATAGGGCTGTACTCATTCCCATAGCTTTTTTCTTCACATTTTTATTGGCTATTATCCAGCCTTGTGATTGCCTAACATTAATTGTATTTTCTTTGTTTAATTCAATGAAAAGGCAAACTAGGTTCATTCTCAAATTATGAAAATAGTGCTTTTACTTCTATTAAACAAAGGCAGTTGTTATTTACTTTCTTAACCCAATGCCAACGGGTATGACATGTACGGACATGCTATGCCCACTGTGAGTACTTGTCGGATTATTTTTACACATAGATGGCTACACTTGTACAAAGTCACCAATGAGCCAGTTACGAGTACTGCCTGTCTCGCCCGTTAACCCTTTTCTTTGATTTACGAAATATTTGACGTTATCTTATTTTGCTGTTACTAATGTTAAAAAAACATTATAATAATTATAATATTTATAATAA
This sequence comes from Penaeus chinensis, assembly GCF_019202785.1. Classification (NCBI taxonomy): domain Eukaryota; kingdom Metazoa; phylum Arthropoda; class Malacostraca; order Decapoda; family Penaeidae; genus Penaeus; species Penaeus chinensis. Next base: position 12,499,016 of record NC_061830.1, read on the forward strand.
GAATAACACCATCGATATTCATAGCACTAAGAAAAAATATGTTTTTCCTGCCATTTCAAATCACCTATGGTCACAAGGTCTACTAATTGACTCCTTTATGGCTAAGCACTAGCAGAACCATCTATGGGCAGACATTTCACAAAAAATATAGAAAATAGTCACAACATTTTCCCCCTTTTTTGTTCATTTTCCCCAGCGGCATTGGGTTAACATCAGAGGAACAAGGAAGTCAGATATGATCCTCTTATCATAATAATTTAAGTTTACACTCTGCATAATACCTTGTGTAAGCTCAGATTAATAATCACAGAAAAAATATCTACAGATTCCCAAGCCTTCCAAATACACTGACTGTTTCCCATTTTTTCGTAGAGGAGCAGATCCCATGCACTGATACTTTTGCGATCTGCACTGCATCACAAGGACTGAGGTATATCCTAATTCTTTGTAAGTTGTGAGATGTAAGCACTAATAGTTACTATATAAACAAGTACTATATATATCTACTACACATTCAGGAATTCAGATACACCAATGAATCTGATGTACTCTTAATTTTGGGATCAAGTCAGTTCATCCTCCTACAATGTCAACCAAACTTCTATAGTATTAGTAAAGTCGATTAATATGAGTTAGCCTGATTAAGGTTAGGTACGGTTAGGTTAGACAGACCCATATGATCATAAGGGAAGGTCTCCTTGGTTAGTTTTAAGCTGACCTGACGTGAAAGTTCTATTTCACAGGGATGCTTTCATTCACTCAAAACATAACCATGATAAACAGCATACTCCTCCTTGTGTTTAAGACACAGTTATAATGGCATGCAATGTTTGATGAAAAGTAGAAAACAGCTCCAGATATATAACTACTGCTTTACCTTTTACTTCAGAGTCTTCTTCGAAGGCCTGTTCATACACGTATTAATTTGAGTATGTGTTTGACATCCTATACATGTTACTGAGGAATACATTTTCAGTATCATTATAGAAACAATACAGCTCCTTCAGACATGAATGCAATGTTTTTCAACCCTACCCTTTAACTAAAATGCAACATGAAAATAATTTGTTAATGTTCAAAACTTGCTATACTCTATAAATCAATATGGAACATTCATGACCAACAGCAAATCCATTAATTGACAAACTATTTCATATTTTTTTTTTTTTACTTTTATAACTTACAGATCAAAAGATGATTAATAAACACGTCTCCCCCATCAAGACTTCACCACTAATCCCCACACACAAACAAACAACCAAACATCCCCACCTCGTCATTACATTTCACTCCCCCAAAAAAGCAGATCAAAACATCAATGAAAAGAAACCTATTAGTTCCTGCATTCACCAATCTCAGACTTTAATATCAAAATTCCTACACGTTCCCTGAACCATGAACAAGACTTCCTTAAACTCTAATCCAACGGAGAGGATCCCTGGTGGGTAAAAAATCGGTAAAAAAAAAACTCACTGTCATTTTCCCACAACGAACTGAAGGACATGTTTACAAGGTGCTGGTCGCTTAGTCTCCGGTGCGAGGATTTGCGACACTATTCTGTTCTATTGTGTTGGGATTTTAGCCTGTATCCTTAATTTTTAGATTCTATTCTATGAAATGTGAGCTGTATATTTGTGAATTCTATGCGATTCTATTTCTTGGTTCATTGCGCGTTGTCTACCTTCGCCTTTCTTGTTGCGTCTTTATCTCTACAATACGTTGACCTCAAGGAGTATCGTCATCAATGCGTAATAACTAATGATTCAAAAGTATATATTAATTTTCATAGAAAATGACAGTCGCTGAAACAATCTCTCATTCCATCCCTTTCCTTCTATTGCTTTCGATGCGCCATTGATGTGGTTGCAGTTGCTCGATAATCATCTCTACACAAGAACACTTTATTGGTGTCCATTTCAGTGCCAGACAGCCATGCCAAGGCAGTTCAAACAGACCAGTGCCACATCTCTCATGACAACATTGTGCCAGTATGTTTACTTAGGAACAGCTGTACAGGACTGTTACCTCTGACCTTTCTATACAAGGTCAACCTATCCTACCTTGCCATGCGCTGCCTAATCTTCCCTCGTGACTGTCATTGCTCAAGGAAGAAACCCACAGGGTGCATGCATGTACTACATGACTAATTAAGAACATGTGAGATTTCCCCATATTTTCGCCACTGTCATATTACAGTTGCTCTGTCATGAACACATTCGCTCAGCATTGTAAAACCCCTTATCAGCGATTATCGTTTGCGTAAATATTTTCATTTAATCAGCAACCTGTTGCTGCAATCAGGTGTCTATCCAAATTGTTTTATTTACCATGCACTGTACATTTCGTTCTAACATTTGTTATATTCATGTATTTCTCACATTGGGATTATCTTGCCATAGCACCGATGGTTGTGTGTAAATCATTGTAACTGAAGAGCAGTCAATGAATATCTTCAGATTTTAGTATAGAAACACCTTAAGAAAAGAAAGATGGGAGCAGCTCAACTGATGAACATATATACGCGCAAAGCTTTAATATTTTATTTGATATTAGATAAATAAAATTGTGAACATTTTGGACAGTGGCCTTCACCAAGGCTTAGTTCTGCGTCAACGAATTCCAAAGAAAAGTATTAGTATCATTACAGTTCATTTGTCAGGTATTAAAGAAAATCGCTCCAATATCTTCCAACTTATCCGTAAAACATGTAATGTCAAATTGTAATATATGATTTATATAAATAATTTCCTATATAGTAAATATTTATTTATTTCATATGAAAGAAAGAGTGTTTTGTTAGTAATTATATATAGAGCACAGAGGCCCACTACATACACTTCTTTCTCCCAAGGAAAATAAGCTTTTGATCCTTTGAATACGGAAGAGTATATTTTTTTCTCCGGTTTACTGTGTAATTCAAACAGAGATGTGGACTGCGAAGTTTTAACTGTATGGGCTAATATTTGGCCTCACAAGTGCCTATCGATGGCAGAGAAGTTAACTATATAATTTTGATCCGCTTCTTGGATATGTGTCATTTCTCAGAGACGTGAAGAAATTCGTAGGGCTCTCCTGAAGTTATAAATTCCTCTGAAAGTCAAAGTCAAAGGTTGAACGTAAGAGCTGTCCTAACAGAAAAGAAAGAAAGAAAGAAAAAAGGTCGAAACAGTGATTAGTTATATAGTATCTTAATATTCAGTTACGATATATTCATTTACAATATTAGAAAACATATTTGTATTATTGCCAGGTACTTTTGAAGAGAGGAAATGAATTCACGTGCTTTAATGCAAGACTGGTAAATATATATATATATATATATATATATATATATATATATACACACATATATACATATATATACATACATACATACACACACACATACACACACACACACACACACACACACACACACACACACACACACACACACACACACACACACACACACACACACACACATATATATAGATAGATATATCGCTGTAGGATCCTCTTGTTGCAAGAAGGCAGAGATGACCAGCCAGACATTTGTCAAGATCAATGGCTATCCTACTACTGGGTTAACCATTAAACAATAAAAGCGCTTGCTTAAGGCTCCAAGAGAAGAGGGTCCTAAGGAGTAACGGTTGTATAGTTAAAGTCATCAAACTTTAAGGAATTCCACATCCATGTAAAGGACCTAAGAACGATTGTTTGTGCTTTCGTCGTCAACCAACTTTAGTCATATGTGTCTCATGAAGTCAACTGTGAGATATGAGGAAATGCCAAGGGACGTCATTGGAAGGGGTCGGGGGGGTGGGGGGCACTGTTGGAAAGGCAGGGGAATCCATTGGAAGGATTGAGGGGCACTACTGGGAGAGCCGAAGGGGCGCCCTTGAAAAGGCTTGATAATATCATTAGAAAGAGTCATAGAGACACCATCGGAAAAATCTGACTTGAAAGGTAGAATGGAAGGGCTGAGAGCAGGATCACCAGCGAAGGGTCACTATTGGAACGACTGAATATGGACCACTGGAAGGGAAGGGCAAAGGATCACTATTAGGTTATTTAAAGGGTTACCACTGTAAAGACCTAAAGAGCACCATAACTAGGCTGTGCACAGGACGTCACTCGGCCGTTGGCATTCCACATATATTCATGTTGATAAAAAGTGAAAGCAATTCTACTCCGTAGCTGAACATCCCTTTCAAGATTCAGGCTTTCCAATGCTTGATATAGGACAAATTCTCCAAGAACAGCTCTTACACCACATCTTGCTTCCCATTTTCCCCTTATTATTAATGACTCATCCGGACCAAATCTCCATGTCCGCCCATTTTGTTTACTGGATGATATTGATCAAAATCTGCTCTGTGGATGAGCTGGCAGGATTCCTTGGGAATTGCAGCTTTTACAAGTGCAATTTAACAGAGGAAAATAATGAAGACGACAATGATAATAATATTAACAACAATGATAATGATTATATTTATGGTAAAGTTAATGAAGATGATGAAAACAGTGATGCTAATGATCATAATAACGATGATGATAAAAGGATAATAGTAACTATAAATATCAATAATGATAATAATGATAATAATAACAATAATGACAATAATAACAACAGTAACAATAATAATAACAGTAACAATAATAATAACAATGAAATAATGAAAATAATCATGATAATAAAATACTGGTAATAATAATTATAATGATGGTAATAATACTGATAATAATAATAATAATGATGATATCAATAATGCTGATAATAACAACAATAATTGATGATAATGATGATAATAACAGTAATAACAATAATGATAATAATAACAAAAATAAAACAATAATGATAAAAATAACTATAGTAATGATAAATATGATAATGATGATAATAAAAGTTATGATAGTAATATTAAAAGTAGAAGTAGTAGTAGTAATGATAATAATAACAGTAATAATGAACAGTAATAATTATGATAATATAGAAACCGCCCTTTACGCTCTCTTGAAATACAAATGATACTAGTGAAAACACGCATTTAGAGATTCACATTTGAGAAATGAAAATGATAATTCAATAAAAAACATGTAACAGGAAGAGAGAAGTTAGTTAAGGTCTTCTGGAACTCAAAGAAGAACTCATGATAAGGTTTTGTGTGCCAAAATTGTGCATCAATTAAAAATAACTTAATTATAATTTAGATATAACAGATGGGACTCCCTGACTTTAGCTCTTCTACAGTACTGAAACACCCAGGTAAGAAAACACACACACACACACACACACACACACACACACACACACACACACACACACACACACACACACACACACACACACACACACACACACACACACACACACACACACACACACACACACACACACACACACACACACGTGCATGTGGGAGTGTGTATACGCATACATTTCTTATACACAACATATTCACGTGCATGCACACACCATGTATCTGGACATGAAGGACTGTGTGGCGATAATTGCGTGGGTGTTGACAGCATTAATTGAACAGCCCGCCACGCCCAGAAATGCCCAAATACAAACTCTATAAATCTCCTGTCAGTCGTTTACACAAGTATATATACCAGTATTTATAATGATTATCATAGAGGCTGATAGAATTAAAAAGTCATAGGTGGTGTAATTACGAAATATACCTCAAATGCATAAAATTTTCTCTCGAATTATAATAATAATCGTTGCCAGCTTGGAAAGACAAACACAAACTAATAAACATAATGAAAAACAAACAAAATAGACAGACACAGAGACAACCACACCTAAAGAACCTAATCATAACTATCTCAAAAGGAAAATAAAGAGCAAAATCTACCAAAAAATACAATGAAAAGCGAGGAAATGAAGATAGTGCTCGAAGGGTCCGTAGCCCTCAGCACTGGCAACGGTGTCGAGTGGCCGGGCCGGGGAGGCGAGGAAAACAACAAGAGGAGGAGGACAAGTGAGGCAAAAAACGCATGAAACATCAAAATGGGAACCGTGCACGCAAAAGTAAGACCTTGTTGCTGACTGGAAGATCGCGCTTGAAGTCCTGGGGGAGCTGTCAGGCTAATGGGAGGCGAGGAATGGGGTCAACTAAGGGGTGTAAATAGAAGGGGAAGATGAAGGGGGACGTGTTGACGGGATGAAGACCCTCTCCCAAGACCTCCCCTTGCAGTGATTTTCTTACATAAGAGGATGTAAGGAGGAATGGTACAATTACCTAGAAGCTTTATTATCAGTGTCCCAACGCCATGTTTTACGAGCCTTGTTTTCCAGGGAAGGCGAGAGGAGTTTAGAAGGTTTCTGTATGATGTCATGGGCTATTCATGGTAAGGCAAGTCCAGACACGGTGAGGCTCCATAGGCTGCTTTATTTAGGTCAACTTTTGTTGTTGCCTTTTAAGTAATAGGTCAGATTATTATACAATTGACAGCATCAAGAATATACTTAAAGGATGATGGTTATACTTCTGCATGTAGCTTTATACTTATGCTTCTCCTGTTAAGCAAGAAATGGTATCTCACACTAAAAGGTACACTAATAATAAGGATGGTTAATGTTACCAAGTGTGACACATTGAGATAGAGGGAAATGGACACTGCCCTCTTATAAAACATACAAAATAGAGTAGGAAGTAATACAGGTATATCTGCAGCGGCCTCATATTTACCGGGAAATTACAGAAAATACCCTCTGCATGTCACTGCTCAGAGACTAAGTCTGCAACACCCTCACAGAACCACAGTTTTTAATGTTGTGTTTTCTGTAAGTTCACATGAAGTATTAATAATGGTGGGTACAGGGGGGCTTACCTCCTGTCTAGGGAGTAAATAGAAGGTAGGAAAGGTTAAGTTCGAATTTTGGGTTCACGTGTTATCCTGGATTTGGGACTTTCAGTAACAATTTTTTTTTTTTTTCTGTGCCGTATCAGAGCCTGATGTTGGCGACCATGTTTAATTTCATGGGTGTACGAAGGTAATACCACAAGGATATTAATAGGCTACATGTAATCTTCGGTGTTCATTTATAGTAGCTTTATTCTGCGCTGATCAAGGACGGTAACCGTACAGGTCCTGATAATTAGTGAGGGCATGGAGTATATCATAGGAATTGGTAGGTAAAAAGTAAAGGCAGTTCGTCTGGGAAAAGTGACACAGGTCCTCTGTGCTTTGAGTTTTGATAAGATCAAGATACCTTCCCCATGCGTATTCTGCAAGAGAGAGTTCAGACTGGTTCCTTATCAGCAGATGTGTTGCTAGAGAGGTCAACAACTGATAATGATTTGTTTGCTTTTGCTAGAGTGGAGGAAGAAAAAGCCATAGTATTGTTGGACGTACCTGCACAGACATAAATGCAATGAATTTGACAAGGGATTGTTGTGGTACATTTAATTTATGTACATTATTTTTTGTGTCTGTTATTTTATGCTCATTATAGTTTTAACCTTATTATATCTCAGTATCCATTCTGTTATGCAGTCCTATAGAGAATGTTTAGCAAAGAGAGAAACAAATCATATTATCATGTATATTACTAATGAGGGTAAATATTTTGTAGAGGCCTGGATATCCACCACTGACCTTGGGTCATTTGACTCAGCCATTATACCTACTGATGATTTTGCATTGATGCTCTTGCATTGGTGCTTTTGGAAAGACCAGCAAACCTCTGTCACTTATATTTTAACCCCCCCCCCCTCCACCCAAAAAAAAGCATGTACATCTCATGTCAATGTATAATCAGATAAGGAACAAGGCAGATCTCTTAATCTTGCTAAAATATATGTGTTGGAGGTGTACGGACACTTCTTTAAGGCTGAACACAGAGGCTGTAGAAATTGGCCGATGCTGTACCATTATCATATTTGCCATGAGATCACAGCACCTTTCATTTAGATTAAGCTAGAATACAGCTTATGTAAATACAAGTAAAAGGGTCTAATAAAACCCATTGTAGTCTCTTCTAAAGATTTATATGAAAGTTGCACTAGTTTGTAATAGCAAGGGGCCTTTATCCCCTGCAGCTCCCCATAAGTTAAAGCAGATGTTTTAGTGGGCTGGTTTACCACTCTCCCATGCCAAGTCTACAGACTTGCCTTCTTTGTATGACCTGAGATGATAGAGTTTGTGTAAGTTATATAAATTCTCAAGGAAAACATTGCTCATTGTCTAGACCCCTTTACCAGTCCATAAAATTGTATACCCCGGGCTATTGTGCCACAAAAGCAGACCTATCACTAGTAGAAGTTAAAGAGAAAGACATGTATGATAGATGTAGAGTTTGACTCTCCCAGATAGCCATTGCTGTAACTACAGAGTGTTGTGGTGCTACAGTGTAGAAATGTTTTATTTGTGGTATTTTCTTTCTCTTTACATTTTAATATCTTTGATATAATGTGCCCTCTGCAACTACGGGACCAATGCTATCACTATCGATGGTTACTATAAACATATAGTACTGTAGCTATATCTGTCAGTAAAATAACAGTAGCAAATATTGGAAAAAATATGAACAGTATTGCAGAATAGAAATATACCAAACTGCATAGCTTAGAGTTGGTTCAAGTTGGTTAAATAAAACAGATCTAGATCTGGTTAAGTTTTGCTCAAGAAGTTACAGGATGTTAGGATAAGTACCCTTTGATTATTATGGGTTTAGAGGGCTGCGTCTGGCCTTGTTAGGATTACTGTTGATTTGTGGTGTATGTTATATTGGGTGTAGTAGCATGTGTAGTATATGAATAATGGATACATTGGTTGTGTTATTTTGTTTTAGAGCCATGTAGTCAGTAGTCAGGGAGATGCTGAGAGGCAGTGAGTCAGCGAGACACACTGAGAGACTGGGATACAGACTAGAAAACAAGCGAGATTCTAAGTTCTTTGATTACTGATGAACTTACTATAAGATTTTTATTAAGTCATTGAAGCAAATAACTGCTATATTCACAAGGCTTATAAAAATTTTTCCTGACTTTTGAATTTTTTCCAGAGTCCAGAACAAGAAGAGCACGATGGGCATAAAGTAGACTTCCAATCAATGAAGGTAATTATTCTGCCAGATTTTATAACAAGTTTTAAGTAACTAACATGTTATTACATTTTTTTCCCCTTCCGTGGTGATGATAATGACAGATTATTAAAAAAGATTATTAACAGATGCATTGGGATTACTAATAGGTTTTGTGTGGCTCACTAATGTTAGGCATTTTTTACACGTGAACAGAAGACAGTAGGTGTCACTTTTTGTCCATTTTGTGTTTTTATTTTTTTGTAAATTACTAATAGTATGTTACTTTTAATTCTAAGATATTGTTTGTATTCTTTGATATAAAAAATAACACTTTACATCTCAATAATGGGTTTAAAATTATGAATGGTTGTAAATAGAAACCCTATTGAAGACAGTATAGCTCAGTGTAGTTGATTTGAACAGTTTGTTAGATAGTTATATTATGCATGCAGTAGTGATATAAGAAAGGTAGATATAAATCACAGTATAATTCACCAAGTTCAAGTTAAATCATTACTATTCTGTATTTTGTTGATGCTCACTGGCTTGGAAGTTTTGATTAAAAAAACAAACAAACAGAACTTCTACTTAAATTTTCTCAGTAGAGATAAATTTTTGTATATTTTGTAACTAGTGGTTTAGTAATAATTTTACTTTAAATTTTGATTTTTTCTAAGTGATAGGAATATAACTTGATTATTTCTAATTAATTCAATGACAAAACTTTATTGGATTTAGTCTTTTTGTTTTCCTCTCTCATTCTTTAATTTAGTGATATTCTTGATAATTATGAGTTCTTTTGGATCACTGTTGTTCTGGAATATACATAGGTATTAGTGCCTGGATTTTTTTTTTTTTCAGAAAATTGTTTATTTTGAAATCAGCCTCTAATTAATCTTTGGTAGGAGTGGGTTCCTAGTATAGGTCTAACTATGAGGTCCATTTCAGGGTCACTAGGTGTGTTAGCAGTGATGTCTTTGGGATTTTCTAACTTATAAGTATTGTTCATGTTGATTCCCCTTCCTTTCTTGTTTAAAGATAGTAGTGGTTGCTGAGTATCATTGATTATTTGCATATTATTAGCTTAATTCTGTCATGTGACTGTTGTGTTTCTTTTACCAAGTAGTAAAGAACAGTGGCACCATGCCATTTAAGTGTTCAGCATTTCCATTACCTAGTACAACACCTTCCTTCCCAATGTTGAGTACTGTTCTTCTAGCATTTTAAAAACTGCGGACTGATAGGTCTACTTACACTTTCAGCAAATTAGCAAGGAAGAGAGAGAGGAACTAAGAAAAAGACTAAAGAGTATTAGAGAAAGGCTGGCTGAGCAAAAAGCTCAGGTTATGAACAAGAAGTTGAGGAATACTCAGGTCAGAATGCTAACCCAATCCAGTCGCTTTGCATGTCATACTGTAACTTTGCTTCTCTTTACCTCTTTTGTTTCAAGTGGAATTTCTTGTTTTCTTGTAGCCCTTTTACATCATTTTTGCTTGCAAAGATTCAGAAAAAGATTGAATTTTACGGTTATTTCATATTGAAAATGTCTTTGTGCTTGTTTACATGATGTACATTTTTCAAATATTTGCACAGCTAGCTTTATCTCATTATGGAAATAGACTCCAGCACCCTTAATGTTTGTAAATAATTTTGATCTGAATAATAATTATGCTAGTGAAAAGAAAAATACCCTTTTAGCATGTCTATATTTAATTTGATAGAAGTGATAAGGAAGTTATTAATCCTGAAAAATATTTTGATTATGCTTATCCCAATGCTCACTGTAGTTTTGTTTTATTAAAAGTCTCTACACATAGATTTCTCTACAAGTGCTTAGTCACCAAGGAGTCAATTTGTTGACCTTGTGACCTCACGTGATCTGTGTATAAAGACAATTAATAAACTCAACTCACAGTGGGCATGGCATGTATGTACATGCTACCCCTGGTGGCAGTGGGTTGTAAGCATGATTTCACAGTGACAAGTAAGTGGCTCTTTGTTTAGTCGATGAAGAGACTGTAAGCTATCCTTCCTTGTTTTGCTCCCTAACTAGTTTAGAAGGGGAGGCATGCATTTATTTTATTCTCATGCCTTATTGCAGAAATTTATATCAGGTTACCAGTGAGTTGTTTGAATCCACAATGCACAACTTTGCTTGCTAAGAATGTTCAATTTTACTCTGAAAATGGTAGTGTCAGAGAGTTACAAGTATGCATACATTGATTTTCCAGGAAGATCAACCCCACTGACCCATGAGTAGGACTAGTATGTAATTGAAAAAAGAGATTGTTAGAAAAGAGAAAATACCTTGGTAATATAAAAGTTGTAGTGTGATCTGGGATTCCATCCTGATCTTTATGTAAGGGTAATTTTTTAAAGATAATTTTGATATTGATACTTTTTCACAGTCTGGTATAATGGGATGATATGTCTTTGATTTGTCTTTTTCAGGCCCATGTGCAAAGAGTCCATGTTGATGGGCTGGCGCGCACAAAGGACGACATTGTCATTAATACCGTCAGAGATGTCTTCACTGCCCAGGACTTCTACTCAGTATGTATTTGTTAGGCCATTCCTGACTGTGAATGTTAATGTTGAAGATTAGATGAAGAAAAGGTTACTTCTTTTTTATGGAAACAGAGAGGAAATAACTAGAGGAAGTCAGTAGTCAAAATAATGTGTAACATTTGTTTTTCAGGTAATTCTAAAGATCCATGAAGCAAGATCAAGATTAGCAAAATTAGGATGTTTCAAGGATGTTGGTGTTTTTATTGATACATATGAAGGGCCAGATGCTAGAGATGATGGAATTGAGGTGAGTTTTTTTCTTTTTTCTTTTTTTTAGATTTTACTGCTGATTGCATAATCAAACTTGATAGACAATTGTTATATTATTGCAGGTAATAAGTATATCTCATTATAGCATAGTGTGCTATGCTATAATAGTAAGTCAGTGATAGTAGAGACTTTGTAATTAGTGATTCTTTTTATGTATTCATGTGCCTATATAATGACTCACAATTTTTCTGCCTGTGGTAAATAAGATTCTATCAGTTTTCAGGTATTATTCATGTGAATGGTATCCATAAATATACATATATATACTTGAACATCCAATATATATATTCATATGTTCCAGGTAACCTTTGAGGTGCGGGAAGTGAACTTTCTGGGTGCAAAGGTCAACACCAGTGTGGGAAACAATGAAGGGACAGTGACCACAGGAGGGATGCTGAAGAACATCTTTGGCCGGGCGGAGGAGCTTAGTCTTGAATATTCCCACGGCACCAAAAGGAGTTCATCCTTCTATTCAACATTTGTAAAACCTTTCCATAATGAAGCAAGTACTGTGTAAGTTACTGCGAGTTTTTATTTCTGTAATCTGTTTTTTATGATCACAGTTTAATGCAAGAGTAATGATAGTCTTATTAGGTTTTTATTACTAGCCATACTAGGGCAACTAACAACTGTATTCCTATCCCTAGAAGAAACTTGGTGCAAATAATTTGTTAAGAAACAGATATCATTATATATTTATTGTTTTCATTGGTTCAAGTTAATCTTTCATTTTTTTTTTTTTTTTTTTTAGATCTCTTAGTATTCTGCCAGGTATAGCTGGTTAACTTCTTAATTCAGACTTATTTCTTCAAAATTTATCTTCACTCCTAGTCCATAGCTGTATGTAAACTTGTACTGGGATGGCATAACATACATGCCAAGTCCATTGTGATGTTAGGTTACTGATTGTGTTTACAGATTACTTTGTCACTATAGAGTTCATTACTACTATTTTCCTATATTTTTTATTGCTTTTAGTAATTCAGCAATGTTATTATAATCATAATGTTAATAATAATAATAGTATTCACATTAATAGCTTAAAAAAACTTATTTCCCCAAAATTCATGGGATGAAGAAATTAGGTGAGGTCATGTTGGCCCTACTAATTGACTCTTTGATGGGTGAGCACATGAGCACAGCTATGTGCAACAAAATTCATACAGGACAGTACATGTCCCTACATACAAAGGATTGAAATTAATATTAATTATTATAAGTCTTGATTTCCAGGCTAACTGCAAGTCTTTATCAACAAGGGTCAGAAGCTCCATGGTCTGGCTTCAGAGAACTAGACCGTGGAGCATTACTTAATCTTGCTTTCAACTCTGCACCAAATGTAAGTTGTTCAGAAAGCTTGTTCCCAGTGGGCTGTTTGTGTGCATGTGATTATTGTAATGTAAAAAGCTACACTAAACTTTGTAATAGCAAACATGATAATGTAGTGAATGGTTTGGTTTACATGACATGTTATAAATCTTTTTCTTCCAAAATTATTAAATAGGTACAACAGAAACTCATTCTTGAAGGTTGCTGGCGTCACCTCTCCTGTCTGTCTCGGTCCACTGCCTTTGCTGTGAGGGAACAAGCTGGCCACTCCCTCAAGTCCTCCCTCCGTCATGAGCTGAATGTTGATAAGAGAGATGATTTGGTTTTCCCAACTGATGGAGTCACCTTTACTTTAAAGGTAGGAAACTTTTTTTTTTTTCTTTTTATAAGAGAAGTTGTTTGCAATTTGCTGTGAACTATGTCTTTAATTTTGTAAATAGGTGATTTTGTACTATTATAATTCTAAAATAGACATAATGTGAAATGTATTAATTTATAGATGAATCATAAACAAATTTCATGTAGCTACCAGTATTTAAATGGTATTTTAAGATAGAGTACAAAGTTAATCAGAAAGGCTTATATCAAAGCAACAAAGCCATATCTACAGTAGAACTTGCCTTATTTTATTATCCCTCAAGTTGTGTAATTATTTTCCAGAATGAATTGGCAGGTCTAGGAGGAGATATTGGCTTCTTGAAGAATGAACTAGATATGCAAGTGAATGTTCCAGTGACAAAAGAACTTGTAAGTTCAAAATCTACATCTATCTGTCTGTTTATGTCTCTTTCTATCTCTCTATACAAGAATATGTATATTTGATAGCATAAAAAGGAATACAGTAAATTCTGATGAAATTTTCAGATTCATTGACATTATTTAGCTATTTATTATACAAGCAGTGTTGCTCTTTTGTTTCAGTACAGTCATGTTTTATGTTGGGAAGTTTAATTTGTTATCATAGGAAACATTGGTATTTATTTACTGTATTTTTTAGTTGTTAAACCAAAGATCTTAAGCAGTGTTCATTACCTGTGATTTGAAATAATGTCTGGACACCTCTTTGTAAGAAGGGAAAATAAGAAACACATCATTCAAGCATGACAACCTTTTAAAAAGAAGAAAAAAAATACATGAAGATTGCTTTTAACAGGTCATCCAAGGGTCACTACAGGCAGGCCACCTTCTGCCACTGAGGAACAACAAAACCCACTGCATTACAGACCGCTTCATGCTCGGTGGCCCCATGAATCTTAGAGGCTTCGAGATGGCAGGAGTTGGACCACACAGCGACGGGTGTTCTCTTGGGGCAGAGGTAGATAAGGAAACTTGATTGTGATTTCTATTTTGTCTTTGTCTTTCCCTTTGCAATGTGTCTTGTCTTGTTTTTCAGAGAGACCAAGTTGAGAGTGTGAGTATGTGAATGAAATTGAAATCAAATGAATGAGAGTGAGGGATTGAATGGATGTGTGTTAATGTGAATATATTAATATGTGATTTTCTATGTATGTATGTGAGTGAATAAGGGTGTGGATGTATATTTGCATTTTGTTTCTGTATGTCTAAGTGCCAGGTACACTGTCTTGAGTAAACAGACAAGTTGATATAAAAAACACAAAAAAAACATTTTATAAAAGTGAAGCTGGTATATAGGAAACATTTGCCTCCTTTGATATTTTGTTTCATCTGCACAACAGTAAAATGAAACTGATGGTTGAAGTAGAGAAGCAAATCCCTTGAAACTTTCCATTCTTGGTATGTAATAGTTTTTGCACAGAGTGGAAAGTAGAAATGTAAAAGTTTTATTCCTATATTACCGACTAATAACTATACAGACACTCTTCAATTTGATAAGTAAGAATTATTAGTATTGTCAAATATTAAATAAAGATTTTAGTTAGTTGTGGTTCACTTCACATGTGTCTGTTGTGGTTCAAATTTTGAAATGTGTAATATTTTGTTTAGGGTCTGATATAAAAGAGGCTTGACATTTTTTGTAAAAAAAACATTTGACTATCCTGGGTTTCTTTATTTTTCTTTATTATTATTGTTTTTAAAAGTTGGCTTTTGGTGAAGACTGAGGAATGTCTGTATAGAGAAGTAACCATTCAGAGTGATCTATGCCTTAAATACAGTATCTGCATTGACCTAAAAAGAAAAATTATACCAATTTAAAATTGTAGCATGCAGCATCTTGTAGTGTACTATGTTCTGAACACTGTTGATGAGCCTAATTTCTCAAAAGTATCTGGATATTTCAAACAAGGTAAAGTGTGCGGCCATTCTATAGTTTACAGTTTGCCAGTTTATGTTGCATCTTAACATAAAATCCATAAGCAAACAGCAACAAATGAACCATAAGGTGATTTTTATAATATTGTGTTATTGCTGCACACATATATGGCTAAATAGTTATGTATAACTCTTCCCATCTTCCCACAGATGTTTTGGGCTGCAGCACTACATGCCTACATCCCTCTACCTCTACTTTCACGGGGTGGTTCCATCAGTGAGAAGTTCAGACTACATGGTTTTGTAAATACAGGAAACATTGGGGACTTTGTCATGAGTAAGAGCAAATTAAATTTTGTGCTTGTTTGTTTATTTTGAAAATAGCTTGGTTTGTTTTAATTTTTGTGTGGAGTCTATTTAAGAGTGCTTCATTTAATGAGTATCTATAGTAGATTGCATAATTTGTCATTCCTACTGCTGCTCATTTTCAAAGCATTAGTAATTGATTTTGTGCTTCTTTCCCCCAGCGGACGACTACAAAGAAAACCTCCAGACCCTCATACGGGACATGCGACTCTCTTACGGGGCAGGACTCGCCATGAGCTTAGGAGGATTTGCACGGGTTGAGCTGAACTACTGCATCCCACTTCTGCTGCAGCGTGGTGACAGACCAAACCAGGGCCTTCAGTTCGGTGTTGCAGCAACCTTTTTGTAGTACTTAAAGAGGAAGAGTTAAGGGTTGAAGTTAAATAATTAAAATGTATTAAAAAAAAAATAGTTGGTTACTATCTGTTCTCTTTGAGGTTGAAGGTATATAGATATATGAAATCTCATATTTTCTTATACTCTTAACAAGATATTTTTTTTATCTGTTACAGTAAAAAACATGGAGAAAGAATAATTTATTGTATATTACAGGTGTATATCTATGGTTACATCCCCCTGGTTTTCATGTTGACTGTTAAATATGCATTTCAAACTTCCCCAAAATATGAAGGAAACGAGCTGCAGCTAAAACTGTCACGTTGGAGTATGATCGGTTGTTAAGTTAGTAAGGATAAATCTCCAATGCAGCAGACATACTAAATCATAGGCAAGAGGGAGAAAGTAGTTCTGTACATGTGGTAGGCTGATTAACAGGTATTAAGATCTTTAACAAAGCTTTTTGGACCAACTTGAATGCTTTTTTGGGTTACTGAAGACAGTTTGCTAAAAACATTTAGGAAGAAGGCTTGGCCATAAACACACTTTCGACTCCAATTTTCACCCTTTCTGTCTTCAGGATTTTTTTAACAAATGAATATAAATTCATTTATATGCAAAGCTTCTGTACAGTGTATAAATACAAATAATTTTGTGCCTGTTTTTTTTACCCTGTTCTGCAGCACAAGGTTTTTAAGTGCTTAAAACTCCTTAGTGTTTACACAATACCAACCTGATAATTTCCCTGACTTTTAAAAAAAAATCTTGGCCTATATTACAATTTTAAATTCAAGTTACCAATATTTTTATTAAACATGCTTTATTCCTTATTTTAAATCTGAAATTTCTTGCTTGAATAATAATTCAAAATACAATTTTTATCATTGTCATTTTCCATAACTCTCATTTAAATCTAATTTTGTGTTACAAGCACTACACCCAAACTAGATAACAAAATCCAGTCCAATAGTATCCATAAGATAAAATATATTAATGTAATTAATTACATTATACATAATCATGGCATAAGAGTTATCACATTACTTAAGATTTGTTAGCTTCAGTTTATATATTTTAAAGTATTCTATTTCCAAAGATGGAAAGCCCTATTTGAGGGCCAAGTGTCACTTCACAGCCTAATGCTTCAACACTGATTCCTTTGCCACCTATGCTAAGGAAATCATTGATGGGGAGTTTCCATAAACTTGCATCTGGGAAGAAGTCCCTTGTATTTGCATTATCATCTTTAGATGCCTCATCTTCATGAGTTTCATTGAAATAATGGTTCCCAAATTGCCAGTTTGTACCTGGACCTTCTTGCACTTTATATAATTCTGACTCTCTGTCTTCATGGCCTTCACAATTTTCATCTTGAGAATTCTGATGGAAGTAAGCTTTCTTTTCAAATCTGTTATCAACTGTGGTGGATGGCAAGTCTTCATGTAGAGGCAGTAAACTGGAGGTCCCACAAATCAGGGAATCATGTATACCAGTGCAAGTGACATGATCACTGAAGTGAGTCTTTTCCTCCCTAGATCTATTTTGATTTAACAGCATCTGTATCCTTTCTTGTAGAAGAGGGCAAGTTTGACAACTATGATATTCCAGGGCATGATCAAAATCATTTAATAAAACTTTGTCCTGTTCTATTGATTCACTGGTCATCTGTGGAATGTTTTTGGTGATGCAGTGTTCTTGACTTTTGCTAAGCATCATGGAGCAGTCAGTTCCCCCTTCCTGGGAAATGTATGGCTCTTCATTATCTAACAAACATGAATCAAAAATTTCATTGTCACATGCTGGAATGTCTAAGGAGACCAGTGTTTCAGCAGGCTGAGGAATCTTGGAGTTTACTTGACTGTTGGTCTTGTATGGTTGTTGGTTAGCTTCCCTGGGATGAAAAAAGAGAAAAAAATACTTATTTACTGATACAGGAAGACATATAATTTGTACAAAAAGCACTAAGCTCAGAAATAAATTATTGTGCCTTTTTACCTTGATTAGTTAGCTATCAAATATATACAAATGCATGCACAAGATGGAAGAAAATTTGGAATAAACACCAGTAGTGAGTAGAAAGTATATCAGCATGTCAGTGTAAAATAATGGTAAAATAGCTGAAAATGGTTGATGGGAGGGAAAAGGACATCAAAGGAAAATTGGACTAAAATTATTAGGTATTTATTTATTTACTGAAAAAAATCGGCTGTGACAACATCTAAGGTAATTAGCAGCATATTCAAAATAGAGCAATAGCATGAGGCTTGGGGACAAAGCCCCCAGGTAAGGAAGTGCTATATGACATCAAAGGTCATATGGCACTATGGTAAAGTATAGTAGTGAAGAGGGTTAGGAATGAGTTCATGATTAGGGTAAAGTTACAGGTTGAATAGTACCAGAGGGTAGTATGGTAGTGAAGAAGTTAGAGAAGGGGAGCTGATGAGTTAGAGTATAAGGTAAGGGTTATGAGGGGAAGGAGTTAAGGGATTAGGAAGCATTATGATAGAGTATTATGGTGAAAACAGCAAAATGAGTTAACGACTAGGATAAATGGAGCAAACAAGGGGATGAAGAGAAGGAAAATGAAAAGGGGAGAAGAAAAGACCATACAAACTTAATTGAGGCGAGGGCTGAAGACCAAGGTTAGCATGATCCCCTACATTGGGCCCCAGTCTCCGTCTCCTAAGCCCCCCCCCCCCACCACTACGACAAGAAGAAGCAAGGGATGGGGGGGGGGGGGGAGTAGTTAGCATTGCTAGATTAAGACATTGAAAATAATGTTCAAGATGTTTCATGGACTACATAAACATAAGTGAAGGGAGTGAAATATAATTATATTCTATAATATTTTGAGGACATATTGAAAGTGTTTAACAAATAAAATAAAATAGAAACAGACCCATATAGGAGACTCGTAAGTGTGATGAATCACTAAATAACTTTCTTAAACGATCTGTTTCATAGGGTGTATTTATTAAAATCTTGTTTACACAAAACTAGACGGCTGTGAAAGATGCTGGTACTACAATGTTGCTCTTGCTGCCATTCATATTTATTTGATGTTATGTGAACATTTTTTCTAAGGCTGCTGAATTTATCCTATAGAACTGAAGAGTACAAATATACAATGGTGATGGTCATCATCACTGATGATTATGATGATTATTGATGATGAATGACGACGAGGAATAATAGGGATAAGTAGCGATGGTGATGGTGAGTGTTGATGATGAATGACATTGATGGTGAAGATGATAATAGTGAGTGACAATGATGATGAGCGACGATGATGATGATGATGATGATGATGATAACAGTAACAGCAATAATATATACAACTGCTTCTGCTAGTAAATACTCATACTACAGCTAATGCTACTTCCACTACCACTACTACTACTACTACTACTACCATTACTGCTACCACTACTACTACCATTACCACTACTGTTACTACTATAACTACTACCACTACCACTACCACTACCATTACTACTACTACCTCTACTACTACTACTGTTACTACCACGACTACTACCACTACCACTGCTACTGATACTGCTACTACCATTATTACTACCACTACCATTACCACTACTACTACAACTACCACTACCATTACTACTACCACCACTACTACCACTACCATTACTACTACTACTACCGTTACCACTACTACTGCTGCTACTACCATTACCATTACCAGTACCACTACTACTACTACTGCCACTACCATTACTACTACCACTACTACTACCACTACCATTACTACTACCACGACTACTACCACTATCATTACTACTACCACTACTATCACTACCACTACTAGTACCACTACTAGTACCACTACCACTACCACTACTACTACTACTAATGCTACTACCACTACTACTACTACCACTACTACTACTACTAATGCTACTACCACTACTACTACCACTACCACTACTACTACTACTATCACTATAACTACCACTACCCCTACCACTACTGCTGCAACTACCACTACCACTACTACTACCACTACCATTACCAGTACTATTATCACTAAAATTACCACTACCACTACTACCACTACCATTACCACTACTTCTACTACTGTTACTACCACGACTACTACCACTACTACTACTACTGCTACTACCATTACTTCTACTACCACTACCATTACCACTACCACTACTATTACTGCCACTACCTTTACTACTTCCACTACTACTACTACTGTTACTACCACGACTACTACCACTATTACTATCACTATTACTATCACTACTACTACTGTTACTACCACTACTACCACCACTACAACCACTACTACCACTAACATTACCACTACCACTACTACTACTACTACCGCCACTACCGCTACCACTACCATTGCCACTACCACTACTGCTACTACCACTACTAATACTATTGCTACCATTACCACTACTACTACCATTACCACCACTACTACTACTATCACTACCATTACCACTACTACTAACACTACTACTACTACCATTACCACTACTACTACTACCATTACCACTACTACCACTACCACTACTACTACTGCTGCTATTACCACTACTACTACTACCACAACCATTACTATTACCACTTCTTCTACCACTATCACTACCACTACTACTGCTACCACTACCCGCTACCACCACTACTACTACTAGTATTACTAATACTACTACCACTCCTACAACCATTACAAATACTACCATCGCTACTACTGCTACCATTACTATTACTATCTCCACCACCAATATTACCACCACAACTACTACTACCACCATTATTACCAAAAATACTACCACAATTACTACCATCACAACTACTACCACAAGTATTACCAATAACTATTGATACCATCAATATTGCCAACACTGCTACCACTACCACCAATACTACTGTACTACGACCTACAACTAAAATCATCTTTACTATCACTGGAATAATAACTCCTTCCTTTGACTAATAAAGTGTTCTATATAGGGCACGATGTAAATGTAAGACAAACTTACTCACTATAAAAATATAAAATAACCCAACGTAATCTATAGAAAGGAAGACAAATGACGTTATATGAAAGTTTCGCATCATTATTTCCGGGTCAGAGTATCGAGGTCACGTTAACACTGACTATGCGGGATGACGTTAACCTAGAAAGCCAAGGATGGATAATGTGAACTGATAAAAAAAGAATGATTGATAGGGACCATCAGATACGGGTGATTAGATAAAATATATTTATGGACAAACCGACTGCGTATAAATTATAAATCTCTTAGATTTAAAATAGTCTCGTAACCCTCTCATCCCTCCACCCTCTCAAAAATATTGTTTGTAACCAGTCATAAGTAATATATGCACAATTACTTTGAATTAATATATTCGACACTATTTCGCACACGTGACATTCAGAATGTATACATTAATCACTCTCCTCACAGATATATCGTAAGACATAAAAAAAACTATTTCGACTCACCTGACCTTGCCCGCATGAACACCTCTGACACAGTTCCCCATATTTCTTCTCTCTCGCCTTTCTTTCACTTCGATTTTACACGCCTTAATGCCCTCTTAGGTCTAGTCTCGAACGGCCACCGAGTCTAACTGAAGAAGGGGTTCAAGGGCTGACAACGCGATGTGCACTTCTGGCAATTATTCGTTTATTGCTTTCCTTGCTGTTCGTTATCCTTACTGATTTCTTTCAGTGCACTTATGTTTTTATTCAGTAATTACGATATTCAGTATGGAGAGAGAGAGAGAGAAGAGAGGAGAGGGGGGGGAGGAGAGAGAGAGGAGAGGAGAGGGAGAGGGAGAGGAGAGAGAGAGAGAGAGGAGAGAGGAGAGAGAGAGGAGAGAAGAGAGAGGAGAGAGAGAGAGAAGAGGAGAGGAGAGGAGAGGAGGAGAAAGAGGAGGAGGAGAAGAGGAGAGGAGAGGAGAGAGAGAGAGGAGGAGAGAGAGGAGAGAGAGAAGAGAGAGCAGAAGAAGAGAAGAGAAGGAGAGAAGAGAAGAGAGAAGAAGGAGAGAGAGGAGAAGGAGAGAAGAGGGAGAGAAGGAGGAGAAGAGAAGGAGAGAGAGAAGGAGGAGAAGAGGAGAGAGAAGAGAAGGAGGAGAAGAGGAGGAGGAGAAGAGAAAGAGAGGAAGAGGAGAGAGAGAGAGAGAGGAGGAGAGAGAGAGAGGAGAGGAGGAAGAGGAGAGAGAGAGAGAGAGAGAGGAGGAGAGAGAGAAGGAGGAAGAGAGAGAGGAGAGAGAGAGGAGGGAGAGAGAGAAGGAGGAGAAGGGGAGAGAGAAGGAGGAGAGAGAGGAAGGAGGAGAGAGCAGAAGGAGGAGAGGAGGAGGAGGAGGAGGAGAAGAGAGAGAGAGAGAGGAGAGGAGAAGGAGGAGAGGAGAGGAGGAGGAGAGAGGAGGAGAGGAGAGAGAAGGAGGAGGAGAAGGAGGAGGAGAAGGAGAAGGAGAAGGAGGAGAAGGAGGAGGAGGAGAAGGAGAAGGAGGAGAAGGAGAAGGAGGAGAAGGAGGAGGAGGAGAAGGAGGAGGAGGAGAAGGAGGAGGAGAAGGAGGAGGAGGAGAAGGAGGAGAAGGAGAAGGAGGAGAAGGAGAAGGAGGAGAAGGAGAAGGAGGAGAAGGAGAAGGAGAAGAAGGAGAGGGAGAGAGGGGTGAGAGAGAGAGAGAGAGAGAGAGAGAGAGAGAGAGAGAGAGAGAGAGAGAGAGAGAGAGAGAGAGAGAGAGAGAGAGAGAGAGAGAGAGAGAGAGGTGAGAGAGAGAGGTGCGAGAGAGAGAGGTGCGAGAGAGAGAGGTGCGAGAAAGAGAGAGAGATAGAGAGAGGTGCGAGAGAGAGAGAGAGGTGCGAGAGAGAGAGAGAGGTGCGAGAAAGAGAGAGAGAGAGAGAGAGAGAGAGAGAGAGAGAGAGAGAGAGAGAGAGAGAGAGAGAGAGAGAGAGAGAGAGAGAGAGAGAGGTGCGAGAGAGAGAGAGAGAGAGAGAGAGAGAGAGAGAGAGGAGGGAGGGAGAGGTGCGAGAGAGAGAGAAAGGTGCGAGAGAGAGAGAGAGGTGCGAGAGAGAGAGAAAGGTGCGAGAGAGAGAGAGAGGTGCGAGAGAGAGAGGTGAGAGAGAGAGAGAGAGGAGAGAGAGAGAGAGAGAGAGAGAGAGAATGTGATGAAAAACAGGAAAACTAAATGACAAACTTGCTATACAAAGATACAAAACGACTGACAGAATGATGTGCAGGCGATAGTGATGAGTTGAGAAAAAAAAGGAAAGTAGTGGAGAGTTCAGACGAAATTTCAGAAATGATTTTAAGAAATGCAATTTATTCGGAAACCTAAAACACACACACACAAAGACACACACACACACACACAAATAAACTTCTTACTGAAAGGCTTTCGGACAACACACAACCATAACCTCCCGCAAAGGAAGGGAAACAAATAAGTCACAACCAGTGATCAGCTGAACTTCCTCCCCACCACCCAGGGGAGGGGGGGGGGGGGAGGGGGGGAGTGTCAGATCAGCAGTCAGCGACGACACTCACATCTCGGCGTCAGGCAAGTGCTGACTCTCGCGTGAACACACAGCTGTTGGTGCCGATGGCTATGGTAACACCGAGGTCGAGTCTTTTATTTGTTTTCGGTTTAGAATGTTTAAGGTTTAATGATTTAAACCAATGGATGTGCTAGACATTGAAGGTCATATGGCACTTTTCGTTTTAGAATCCACTTCGTTGTTTTTCATATTATACCTCCTCTGTTAGTTAGTAGAGGCGCTGTTTATTATTAATTAATTTTTCACTCTCTCATTATCGTCATGATATATAGTACCTTTTTCATTATTATAATTACATAGCCAGTAATATCGTCTTCATTCTAACAAATATCACCATCATCGTTACAATTAGTAATACAATTATACACGACTTTTCTTATGGGAACTAGAAGAGAATTTGATGATAAAAAAAAAAAAATATTTACAAAACAATGTACATGCCTTGCAAAAAGCCATGCTAGGATGCTATATCATCTATCTGGCTGTGCTTCGATTTTTGTAGAGGGCTGTCAATCAAACATTGGTTATACAAATCTGAAGGGCTGTATCTTTGTGCTTACATTATTCACATATCTAGCTGGTTAAAAAAAAAACATTTTATGTCACTAATCATATGAAATTAATGTAACCATTAAGTGCTGGTCTCTAGACATTGCTGTTTGAGTGATAAGGTGCAGTTTTCGAGCAACAATGTAAGTAATGTATAAGTTTATGCGAATTGGGCGCCTTGCACATTTGGCAGTGGTGATACGAGACTGCATCCTGTACATAATGTATAGTGTACTGATATCCTTTGCGTAGCCTGGTTAGCGTAACCTGCTTTCTCCGAGACAGTCCATTATAGACTTTGTATAATTTGTCCATTATTCAGTTTTTAGGTGGTTCATACCTGGCCCTCATAATCATGAAGATTTGTTTAAAAGATAATGGTACTGCATAGGAGAGAGAGAGAGAGAGAGAGAGAGAGAGAGAGAGAGAGAGAGAGAGAGAGAGAGAGAGAGAGAGAGAGAGAGAGAGAGAGAGAGAGAGAGAGAGAGAGGGGGGGGGGGGGCGAGGGAGATGGGGAAAATGTGATGAAAGAAAAGGTTACTTTCAATTCCTAATAGCCTCAATTTATATTTACACTTCTTTCCAGGATTTATAACGAAACGTTTGAATCTTCTTAATCTTTTATTAAAATAGTATACACTTCCATTCGTTTATTACGGTAAGATTCATCACGTAAAAATTTGGATTATACAATAATAATAATATGTATTGAAATTCAAATTAAAACCGAATAATAATTTACACCCAAATGTACATATTTTTTTCGAACCTTTTCCTTCGATGCTTCCTTCATTCAGGTCAATGAAGTACTTATCAGCCTTCAATGGTCATCTCATTTTCGCAAGGTCGATTCGCGGGCCACGCGACTTCCGCCTCACGTAAAGGTCATCGCTGAGAGACGGAGAATCGCGTCTGGGTGTCCTCCTCTTCGCGTGAACGGACTTCGAACGTTCGAGATTCTCGTAGGGCGCGCGTCTGTCTTCTCTGGTTGTAGAATGTGACCTTGATTTCCCGCGACACTTCTCCGGGGACTCGTCTTCTTCGCGGAGGAAATCCCTGGCGTCACGCGGTCGGCTCCTGCGGGAATGTTCGTTGGCTGACTCTTCTCCCGATTCTTGGACGTGGGTGCAGCGAGGGTCCGAGGCTGCAGGTCTCCTTCGGAACGAGTCTCGGATTCTGCTCAAGGAATTGGCCTTGCGACTCTCCGTCAAGTTCTCGCAGGAGATTACGACCCGGGGAATCTGGTGAACGAAATGGCGCCCTGCACTGCCGTATGCATCATGGTGCTTGTCGTGTTTCGGATGCCGCTTCCTGTATGTGTGCACTACATTGTCCTTGTACTTACGAGCAGACGCCTTAAAGGAGGTCCTCAAGAGGCCGGCCGAAGAGCCTCGCTTCTGTCTCTTCTCTGTCGCGAATTCCGTGCTGAGAGCCCTGGCGTGCCCTTCTCTTGCCTTGTGTCCTCGTCCCTGCGACCGTGGACTTGCGACCGCTAGGTGGCACTGCCGCTCTTTCAGCGCCCTTTTCTTTTTCGTCGGTTCGCCCGTGGGTTGTTCGCCAAATATGTACGTCTTTATGTTTCCATTAGGTCTACTGGAATCAGTTTTATGCGACTGAGGTTTTCCCTTGGTCTGTTGTGGGGGGCTTCTTTGAGGTGTTACCATGGCATCGCAACAAACTTCATCTGAGCAGACGCAGTCACAATCTCTAACATTCTCCTTAGCACCGACTGCACCACGAACCTTGCTAGT